>NC_063194.1:9066576-9104076 GCF_017589495.1 Alosa alosa
ACACAACACACACAACGCACACCCTGCTGGCCTCCACCAAACTCACACAGAACGGTACCGCACACACAGCACACACAACACACACAACACACACAGCACACACAACACACACAGCACACACAACACACACAACACACACAGCACACGCAACCCACAACACACACAGCACACACAGCACACACAGCACACACAACACACAGCACATACAGCACACACAACACACACAGCACACACAACACACACAGCACACACAACACACACAACACACACAACACACACAGCACACAGCAACACACACAACACACACAGCACACGCAACACACACAGCACACACAACAAACACAGCACACACAACACACCCAGCACACACAACACACGCAACACACACAGCACACACAGCACACACAACACACACAACACACACAGCCCTCCAGGAGCTCTTACTGTTGGCCTCCACCCAAAAAGACACTTTAATAGACCTGTGTGTGTGTGTGTGTGTGTGTGTGTGTGTGTTTTTTGTGTGTGTTTTGTGTGTTTTTGTGTGTATTCAGTGGATCTACTGACTCTACTGAAGTGGAAAGCGCATCCTGAGCGAGTCCTGGATGTTCTTGGACGCTTGCGTCTCATCAATGGAGAGGAAATTGTCAAGGTATGCAACACACACACACACACACACACACACATTTCATGTTATTCCCATATAACCCACTGTGCTGTTGTTTTGGCTGTGAAGTTCCTGCAGGACATCCTTGACACCCTCTTCAGTCTCTTGGATGAGAATACCGACAAATACGGACCACTGGTGTTTCAGTCACTGGTGAGAGGCACTGAGAGACGAAATGTGTGAATGAATGTGTGTGCGTGTGTGTGTGTGTGTGTGTGTGTGTGTGTGTGTGTGTGTGTGTGTGTGTGTGTGTGTGTGTGTGTGTGTGTGTACTGTGTTTGTGTTTGTGTGTGTGTGTGTGTGTGTGTGTGTGTCTGTGTTTAGAGTTACTGACCCGTGAAGGGACTGGCCCTAAGTGTGAATGTGTTGCTCTCAGGTCTTCATTATTAACCTGCTGAGAGACTGCAGGTACTACCACTTCCGGCCCGTCATGGACTCCTACATCCAGAACCAGTTCGCTGGAGCACTGGCCTACAAGTACGCTTCCACACTTTTTCACACGTCAACCTGTAGACGTACATTAAAAACATGTTTACGTATTATTTGCTTTCATTATGTTTTAATATTTTTCATCATAGCTTTGTACACATGTATGATAGGACGTTTTTCACACACTACAAATTTCAAAATTTGCAAGTCAGCAATTACTCAAGCATTCGTGAAAGTAATTATACCCATTAACAAATTGTTTTGTGGTGTGGTTGTGTGTGTATGTGTGTGTGTGTGTGTGTATATGTCTGTCTGTCTGTCTGTCTGCCTGTAGGGAGTTGATTCGCTGTCTGAAGTGGTATATGGATCGGTCAGCCGAAGTTGTGCGCCAGGATCACATCCAGGATGCAATGAGAGTAAGAAAGCACATTCATACAGACCTTCACTCACCAGTATATATGCTGATAGATAGGTGCATGCCGGCCCCCTATAGAGTTCTGCAGTAGAGCATGCCTCTGAATCTTTATTTGGCTCTGAGCACCTCTCCCCCCCCACCGTGTGCTGTAGGCTCTGGAGTACCTGTTCAAGTTCATCGTCCAGTCACGAGCGCTGTACTCACGAGCCACCTGCGGGCTGGACGAGGAGGCATTCCGGGTCAGCATCCACGAGCTCTTCCACTCCATCCGCTTCGTGCTCAGCCTGGACGGACACAACTCCGAGACGCTGATCTGCACACAGGTGAAGGTGACCTCTACAACTCACATCGAATAAAACAAACCAACAACAAACACAAACCCTCCCCTTAGAATTATAAGCTTCTATCTGACATTTTTGTCAAAATTGAGTAATTTACATCTTCTTATTCTGTGACAACATAAGGTGAGATGAAGTGTTTCTTGTAGTTGTATGCATTTTTGGACATTATATCGAAAGAGGTTTGTTCCGCTTATTAGTATAACTCTATGGAATTCTAAAACGACTCGTAGATAGAACGTAGATAGAACCTTATAATTCCAAGGGGACAAAATGTTTTCCTTCTGTCTTTCACCCACTCACTCACACACACACACACACACACACACACACATACACACACACACACACACACACACACACACACAACAAACCATATCATTCCTACCCACACCCTCCCCTACCCAGTGGGCTTGATAGTGGGAAGACCAGGGAACAGTATGGGGTTAGAATTTGTGTTGTGGGTCGGCATTCCACAGTGAGCCAGTGTGAGCATCTCTTCTGCACCTACTTTCATGTACAAGGTCTCTATGAAACTGTATCTCCAATCCTTGGTTGCCATGTATGGCAAGGATGAAAAAATAAAAATAATTTTAGTTCTAAGACCTGCATAAACAGTCACATATTGTAATACAGTTATGTAAACATGCATAAAATATATAGTAAGCTTTATTGTCAGTCATGTTTACGTTTCGTTTAGTTCAATGGATATTACATTTGGTTTGGGTTTCCTTTACCCTTCTGTTCTGTAGGGGGCGCTGTTGAACAGTTTCCCGGACATCTTCGATGAGCTACTGCAGATGTTCACAGTGCAGGAGGTGGCTGAGCTGGTCAGAGGAACGCTGGCCAGCATGCCCAGCATGGTGGACATTGGCCAGTCACTGGATGTTGTCAAGCTGCAGTCCATTGCCCGCACCGTCGAAAGTAGACTCTTTTACTTTCCAGGTCAGAACACACACACACACACACACACACACACACAAACTATTACATCACACACAGACATCATTCCCTTAAGTGGACAGCAGATTGTTCCTGGGTCACATAGAGGCATGATTAACAAGTGACCCATGCTGCTGAGATGTGGACTGATCAGTGAAACCTGATCTCTCTCTCTCTCTCTCTCTGTCCTGCAGAGTCCCGGAGCATCCTGCTGCCGGTCATCCTCCACCACATCCACTTGCACCTGCGGCAGCAGAGGGAGCTGCTCCTCTGCTCAGGCATCCTGACCAGCATCTTCTCCACCATCAAGACCAGCTCCATGGTGAACTGATACACACTAGCACTAGCAATCACATGATCTTTTCTCCCTACCCACACCCCCCTCTCTCTCTCTGTCACACACTCCCTCTCTCTCACTCTCTCTGTCACACACTCCCTCTCTCACTCTCTCACTCTCTCTGTCACACACTCCCTCTCTCTCTCTCATCTCTATCTCTCTCTCTCCCTCTGTCACACACTCCTCTCTCTCTCTCTCTCTCTCTCTCTCTCTCTCTCTGTCACACACTCCCTCTCTCACTCTCTCTCTCTATGTCTATCTCTCTCTCTCCCTCTGTCACACACTCACTCTCTCTCTCTCTCTCACTCTCTCTCTGTCACACACACCCTCTCTCACTCTATCTCTCTATCTCTCTCTCCCTCTGTCACACACACCCTCTCTCACTCTCTCTCTCTATCTCTCTCTCCCTCTGTCACACACTCTCTCTCTCTGTCCATCTCTTTATCTGTCTGTCTTGTTTTCCTCTCTTTCTCTGTGCCTCACTGTCTGTCTTTTTTTTTCTCTCTTCTGTCTGGACGTTGGAGCCCATGACACATGCCCAGATGCCCACTCACTGTCCTCCTCCCCCGTCTCTCTGCTGTGTGTGTGTGTGTGTGCGTGCGCGCGTGCGCGCGTGCGTTTGTGTTTGTGTTTGTGTTTGTCAGGATTCGTGTGTGCGGGAGGAGGTGGACATGATGGTGGAGAGCCTGCTGGACGTGCTGCTGCAGACGCTGCTGTCCATCATGAGCCGCTCGCAGACCGTGGAGAGCAGCAGAGCGCCCCGCTGCCCCCAGTGCACCGCTGAGATCACAGTCAGTACCACACACACACACACACACACACACACACATACACACACACACATACACATACACACACACACATACACACACACACACACACACACACTCCCTCACTGCTCGAGGAGGAGAATATGTCTCCCGGTGAATAGAGGAGAATATGTCTCCCGGTGGGTTATTAATAACAGTGAACCCCCCATCATACAGACGTACTTACAGTATGTTCTAATGCCTGTTAACAGAGACAGTAAATTTGAGGTGAACTGACAGTCTCATATTTTGTCAGAGAATGCATCAGACTGTCTGTGGTACTCAGTGGGCGAGTTGTCTGGGTCTGAGATAGCATACACACAGCCTTGCTTACGTGCTTACACATTCTGAGTCACACACACACTCCCTCACATATACATACAATATCATAGCTAGCAACATTTACGCACACACATACAAATATACATATTCACAATCATATGCACAACTTCAAAACACACACAAATCATGACGTCCTGACTCTTGACCAACAGGCACATGCACACAAGCAGGACATAGATGGCATACACACTGCTGGTATAGATCCCTCAGGAACATACACACAAACCTTTGATGGCACAGTCACTCTCACTCACATACTTCTAATCTCACACTTCTACTTCACACTCACAAACTTCTAACTTCACACAAGCCATTCCTTTCTGTCCTAGCATTAGGATGTTTAATTTGAGAGTGCTCGGATTGTTTTTGATTGGAGTGTTTCGTGTGTGTGTGTGTGTGTGTGTGTGTGTGTGTGTGTGCAGGGGGAGTACGTGTCATGTCTGCTGTCCCTCCTCAGACAGATGTCTGATCCTCATTTTCACCACCTACTCAACAACTTCCACAGCAAGGATGAGCTGAAGGTAACTCTCTCTCTCTCTCTCTCTCTATTTCTCTCTCTCTCTCTCTCTTTTCACACACACACATACGCGCACACACAGACACACACACAGACACACACAGACACACACACACACACACACACACACACACACACACAAACACACAGAAGTGACTCTTATTTGGAGTGCTTTGTTGTCAGGAATTCCTCCTGAAGATCTTCTGTGTGTTCCGGAACCTGATGAAGCTCAGCATCTTTCCCAGGGACTGGAGTGTAATGCGACTCCTCACCAGCCAGTAAGCAAGCTTACACACAGTACCACACACACACACACACACACACACACACACACAAACGTTCCCTCACTCCATCTCTGCTCACTCGAGGAGAATTATGTCTCCCAGTGGAGGAAAGATCCTGATTTATAAAGAATAATTACTGCACAGATGTCGCTATGCCAGGTCACAATAAAATGCCACCTTAAAATGTGCAGATCTTTCATTTCAACTCATGAAAAATAGGAGTGAAAACTAACATGTTGCGTTTATATTTTTGGTCAGTATATTTATCATGCATAACTAACATATTAATGCACTCAGGAGCTATTTGCTGGTAATTGCTAGCGTGACCGTTTTTTTGTGATAGCCTATTTATTCCTTCCCTGCTGCCGATAACACAGTATAGTTGCTGTCAATAACTGCTGTTGATGCCAGCTAAGGTAATTTATTGAAATCTCTCTCCCACTGCAGCATAATTGTCACGACAACCCAGCACCTCTCTCCGGCACTGCAGAAGAACTTCTCTGACCCAGATTTTGATTTCAAGGTAAAGAGTTGAGTCAGCACTGCTGCGGTTTAACAGCAGGAAGGGTCCCTGTCAATGCTAGTGTTCACTAAGCCCAGAGAGAGAATAAACAAAAAGAGAGAGAGAGAGAGAGAATTCTCAGAGATGCAAAGCCTATAAGCATCTCACATATTCATGGAGTCCTCACAAAGATGTCTTCATTACTGTTCCATTGAAATACAGTCATACTTTTTTTTTGTGCCGAGTTGTTTGTATTTTTGGCCATAAATCTTAAAGTGTCTTTAATGTGAGAACTATGTTTAAGGTGTAGTGTCAGCCTGTAGAAAGTGTTTGCCCTTATGTGTGTGAGAGAGCATGAGTTCACATGTGTGTATTTGTTTTGTGTGAGTGATGTTGATGGGTAAACCTGAATTGTGCTCTGTGTTGACTCTTAATAGGTGTGGAATTCCTTCTTCAGTTTAACTGTATTGTTCATCAGTCAACCCAGTCTACAGCTGGAGTCCCTTAGCCCACTCAAGAGGAAAAGAGTGTTGGACAAGTATGATCAGGCCTATGATCAGTATGACACATAAACACACACACACACACACACACACACACACACACACACACACACAAAAGCACACATACACAGAAAGGCATGTGAACAACATAAACACAAAGACACATACAGTACTGTACCCCCAGTCACCCAATTCAAGGCTTGTAATCAGTGTGTGTATATCTACAGGTATGGAGACATGAGGGTGACAATGGCCTTTGAGCTGTTCAGCATGTGGCAGAAATTGGGTGAGACCTTCAAGCACACATATTTGCTCTAGGGGTTTCACGACTACTGATTTTTCATAATAGGCCAACTAGTCGATTTGTCATTATGTACCAGTACAGTGCTCTCTGGGTGGGGCATCAATAAGATCTTTGGTAAAAATGTTTTTTTTAAAAATGTCTTGAATGCTTTTTTTTTGTTTCATGAAATTAAATCAGGGTTTTATCTTTAGATGTTTATCCATCACAGACAGGCTCTTATTGTGCTTTAATATAGCTATACATAACATCTATGTAACAGGTCACATTTTTGCACAGAAGAATCAATAGGATCATAGATACACTAGTTTGTTAAGACAAAGATTCACTGGCAAACTTCTCTACTCGAAGCTCAGAGTGAAAAGGACGCACATAAGGGGTGTACTGTCTGTCTGTCTCTCCGTTCCAATGATATATTCCATCCCAACGTGCGTTTGCCTCAGGAGACGACAAGCAGCACTTCACGCCGGGGATGATGGGGCCTTTCCTGGGCGTGGCTCTGGTGCCTCAGACGGAGGTCCGCAACATCATCATCCCCATCTTCCACGACATGATGAACTGGGAGCAGCGCAAGAACGGCAACTTCAAACAGGTGGGTCTCTCTGGAGAGCAGGACAGCAAGTGGGAGGGGAAGATGGGGACAGCATCTGGAGCTACAGTAGTCCAGTCCTCATCAGATCAAAGTCCACTACTGTCCGGGTGGGGCATCAATAAGATCTTGGTAAAAAGAAAAATAATAAAAAGAAAAAGGTCTTGAATGCTGTTTTTTTGTTTCCTGAAATTAAATTAGGGTTTGACATTTGGAATATGGAATTAATCAGTCACAAATACTTGTTATACTAGTACAAATCTACAGGGTTCCCACGGGTCATGGAATTTTTGGGATATCATGGAATTTTAGAAAGTCTATTCCAGACATGGAAAGTCAGGGAATTATCAGGGAATTGTATTAATACAAATATATTTTCTTGCAGAATCGGTGTATATCTGGTTATTAGCTTTACTGCTTGCTTGAGTCTGCCAACTGTGTTTATTCAATGTCCATTTCATCATCTCCCACTCTAAAAAAGTCAAAGGTTCTTGAACACTACATGGGTGCTCTGAAATCATTGGTCGGGATGTACTATTCATTACATAGTAAGTCATGTAAATTCAGTTTTTTTGTCAGGGGAGTGGGAACTCTGACTCTACAATGAACAATACAAACGTACATTGCTTTGACTTTTTGGTGAGAGGATTTTTTTGCTCATAATACAGATTGTGGGTGGTGTCACTGACTGTGATGTCCTGCTATTCTTGCGTGTGTGTGTGTGTGTGTGTGTGTGTGTGTGTGTGTGTGTGTGTGTGTGTGTGTGTGTGTGTGGGGGTCTTTCATATGCAGGTGGAGGCAGAGCTGATGGATAAGCTTGACAGCATGGTGTCCGATGGTAAAGCGGATGAAAATCACCGGGAGCTTTTTAGCCTGCTGTGAGTGGTCACCCTCTGATTTAAATGATTCATCTTTACCCATGATCCCGATCACAAATCCCCCAAACCTCCGCCTTGAATAAAGCTTCTGGTCCAAACCCCACTCCTGCCATGTCCATACCATGCAGTAGATAATACCCCTGTCCTGATGCAAGGGTCACCCCCAAGTCAAAGACGTTATTACCACCTTAGACAATTTAATTATGCATCATCCTACTGTATATGTCCAGCCTAAAGTTCCTGCCTGGTTGGTAACACTTTGTTTTTTTCTTACAGAACACAGCTCTTTGGACCTTATCCCAGGTGATTTCCCATCTCCTTCTCTCTCTCTCTCTCTCTCTCCCTTTTTCTTTCTTTCTCTTTCTTTCTCTTTCTTTCTCTCTCTTTCTCTTTCTCTCTTTCTCTCTCTTTCTCTTTCTTTCTCTCTCTTTCTCTCTCTGCAAACAAACATCATTGCATATGCAGCCTACAGTACTTTATATATGAAAATGCATTATGTACATATTTCCGCAACATTTCGTCCCCTCTTCATCTCTTTTTTTCTCTTCTACTTTTCTGCCCTCTTGTTTTCCTCTCTCCTCTTCTCTCTTCAGTCTCTTGGAGAAGATGGAGCAGGAGGCTTGGAGAGAGACAGGTGTCTCTTTTGTCACCTCGGTCACACGGCTCATTGAACGGCTGTTGGATTACAGGTACACATGTCTGAGGCTGTGTCTCAGGGAGAGACGTTTAGAGAGGACGTTGTGACGTTTGTTGTGATACCCAGATATTTTTACAATTGGCAGAGTGGAGTGTGGAAGTTGACTCTCTCTCTCTCTCTCTCTGTATATGTGTGTGTGTATATTTGTGTGTGTGCATGTGTGAATGTGTGTTTATTTGTGTGTGTGTCTGTGTGTGTGTGTGTGTGTGTGTGTGTGTGTAGGGAAAGTGTGAGAGCAGAGGAGGTGGAGAATAAGAGATTTTATGGCTCCATGAACCTGCTGGTAAGAAATACCCACACCTCTACCCATAACATACCCATCAATCACCTCCTTATCCTCTCTTCAGTCTGTCAGCATCTAACCATCGCATGCCAGTTAGCTATCCATCAGCATTTAGCATTATGTATCAGATCCCATCCAACAGTGGCTGTTTGGAGGGCAGGGGTGAATAGAGAAGAAGGGCACCACCAAATGGAAAATTCCATTTAATGTAATATGAGAGTCCACAGCATTACAACATTGTAGCGCTATATGATGATAGCCATAACATTGCCATTGTGTGTGTGTGTGGTTTGCTGCACAGAACTTTTACAAGTCCGAGGTCACCAAGGAGGACATGTACATCCGCTACATCCACAAGCTGTATGAGCTCCACCTGCAAGCTGAGAACTACACAGGTGAGACGAAGGCTCAGGGGCCTCTTAATGGAGGCCCAGTTTTTCACTGGGTACATATATTAAACACTAAAACTAATTTGATCAATGTGTGTTTGTGTCCGTGTGTGTGTGTGTGTGTGTGTGTGTGTGTGTGTGTGTGTGTGTGTGTGTGTGTGTGTGTGTGTGGTCATGCATTCATGTGTGTGTGTGTGTGTGTGTGTGTGTGTGTGTGTGTGTGTGTGTGTGTGTGTGTGTATGTCTGTGTGTGTGTGTGTGTGTGTGTGTGTGTGCGTGTGTGCATGTGTGTGTGTGTGCGTGTGTGTGTGTGTGTCTGTGTGTGTGTGTTCAGAGGCGGCATTTACCCTGCTGCTGTACTGGGAGCTGCTCCAGTGGGAGGAGAGGCCACTGAGGGAGTTCCTGCACTACCCGGCCCAGAGCGAGTGGCAGCGCAAGGAGAGCCTCAGCAGGAAGGTCCTGCACTACTTCAACAAGGGCAAGGCATGTGGCCACCAACAGTAAACACATGCACACTCAAACACACACACACACACACACACACACGCATGCACACACACACACAAACACACGCACACACACACACACACACACACACACACATACGCCGACACACACACACACACACACACACACACACACACACACACACACACACACACACACACATTCACAGTCACACTCCAATACGCACACAAATGTTAGAAAGTCAACATTGTGTGCACTAACTTGTCCTGCTGTGGTTTTGTATTTGGATGTGCAGTGTTGGGAGTATGGCATCTCTCTCTGCCGGGAACTGGCGTTTCAGTACGAGACCCTATATGATTACCACAGTCTGAGCTGGATACGGGTATGCATTGATCGACGCCATTTTTAGATTGCTGTATAGTCTTGTGTGTATTTGGGTGTTTGATGGTGTAATTACTGTTTCTGCTTTAATCCCTTTGGTAGAAAATGGAGGCTAGTTACTATGACAACATCATTGAGCAGCAGCGCCTGGAGCCAGAGTTCTTCAGGATGGGATTTTATGGACGCAAGTTCCCCTTCTTCCTCAGGGTTTGTACACTCTCTCTCTCTCTCACTCACACACACACACACACACACACCCACACACACACTAATGTGAATATCTTGAAATGTGCTCATAAAAAGATAAAAGATAACAAAATGACACAATATCTGTATTACCATAAAGTCAGCCCTTATGTGTACTCACCAAGCTCACCATTAATTGATATTTGATAATTATTGATACGATAATGTAGAGAAATTCTAGAAAATTCTGGGATGAGCTAAGTATCTAAGAAGGTATATTGCCTGATGAAAAGGCCTCTCAAAGAAAACGTTGTCAGAAGTTTGACTTGTCAAGGAAAATGAAGGTATGTGTATATGTGTGTGTGTGTGTGTGTATATATATAGTATATGCTGTATGTGTTTGTCTGTGTGTGACAGAATAAGGAATTTGTTTGCCGTGGCTACGACTATGAACGGCTGGAGGACTTTCAGCAGCGCATGCTGAACGAATTCCCACAGGCCATTGCTATGCAACACCCCAACCAACCAGACGACACCATCCTACAGAGCGATGCCCAGTGTATCCTACCCACTGTGTGGTTTGGAGTGTTTGTGTGTGTGCATGAGAGCTGAAGGAAATATGTGTGTGAGCAAGAGAAATGATGTGTGTTTCGGTCCTTGACCTGCCTTTCAGATTTACAGATCTTTGCAGTGACCCCAGTGTCCGAGCTGACTGAGGGTCCACACTTGGAACGCGTGCCTGAGCGCATCAAACGTTTCTACCGGACCAACAACATCAGCCGCTTTCACTATGACCGCCCCTTCCACAAGGGCCCGAAAGACAGAGAAAATGAGTTTAGGGTACTTAAACATCAGCATGCCATGATGACTAAAATCCAGTACACCTCAGACACACACGTCCTCTAACCTGAGAAGATGCCCTGGAAATAAATACCACCTCTAGAGATACGAACACTATGAAATAACAGCCCTCATAAGTTGTATACTATTCATAGTCTCATTTATAAGATACTCTATTCATGATTCAGTTTGGCTGAATTGTATAATTTATTATAAGCTGACAGTTAACATTTAACTGTGCTTCATGAGTCTGACTGTGGTATGATGTTGTGTCTGGCTGCAGAGTTTGTGGATTGAACGGACCACACTGATTTTGTCACGTCCATTACCTGGAATTTCACGCTGGTTTGAAGTGGACAGGAGAGAAGTGGTGAGATTCATAGACATTCACTTAGACATACAGACTAATACAGCTTTAGAACTATTAAGTCTGCTTCAAATGTAGAGCTTTGTCAAATGTGAGCATTACATTGCCTTCATTTAGCCTTCAGTTAGCCATCACCGTGAAATGTTACTGGTAATACAGAAGCGTATGTTGTACGTAGTTTGTGACATTGTGCATACATTTGTGTGTAGTGCCTGTGTGTAGCCTACATAATATATATGTTCATGTGGTTTGTGTGTTTGTGTTCTAGGTGGAAGTCAGTCCTCTGGAGAACGCCATATATGTGGTAGAGAACAAGAACCAGGAGCTGCGCACCCTCATTAGCCAGTACCAGCACCGCCATCACAATGGCAACATTAACCTACTCAGCATGTGTCTGAATGGGGTCGTGGACGCTGCTGTTAATGGAGGAATCGCCCGATACCAGGAGGTATGGACAGGACACATAAACAACAACAAACAACACTACAGAAAACCTTCCCACGTGTAGTTTGCCAGATCGGGTAGAGGATCTGTAGTTCGATGGAATGATACATAAGAAACTACAAATTTGACTTGCTTCTCATGTTGCAATACACCATACTTTCATAAAATCATGCAATATACTCTACTTGTCTGTGGACATCGCTATTTGCAAAGCCAGTGCTGGATAAACAAATAGCATGCGTGCGACAGAGGAAAAGTGCTTTGGTGTTGCTTTAATAGCCACTGCATTGGCATTACATTAGGTGATGATTACTCCAGGGGTCAGAGCAGTGTTCCATGCTATCTACATCTACAGAGCCAGTAGATCTGAGAAGTAGGCATGGGCAGTTCGCGACTGATTCGGTCAGAAAGAACGAATCCCGAAGGTGAACGACGAGAACTGATTCCCAAAACAAGAGAACTGGTTCTTTTTAACATACAAAAATATGGTCACGTAATAAAAGATACAAACGAACAGAGCTTCATCTCCCTCGACCGTATATCGCGATTGAGTCTAAAACGTGAATGAGAGTAACAGCAGGTAGCAACCACGTTGCTATGGGTAAACAATTGATAGGGCTGGCTTTACTTACGTGCCTGCCTGCAAGTGCTATAACTTGGAAAAACGCCATATGATTCTTACTGAATTCCATTCAGTTTATTTATGAAAAAAGGCACTTATGTGCTTAATATTAAGCTTGATATTTACATAAATGATGTAACACACCATATGAGACTGTGTTTTAAAGGATATTTTACTTAAGACAACCAAGACGGTGCTCTAAAGCATATTTTGACTTAAGGAACTGAAAGAACGAATCAAACGAACGATTTGTGAAGGTGAAGGGAACTGAAAGAACTGATTCCCGGAATAGAATCATTTGGCCCATGCCTACTGAGAAGTGACAGTGGAATGAAATGAACTTTAGCTAATAACACGAACAGCTTGGAATCATATATGAAATGAAATCACACACAACTAGTCTGTGTGAGCTTGCATTACAAGTTTGCTGACAATCTCGTGGTACCTCAGAAAAAAAGAATCCCTACAGCCGGGGGGCGCTGTGGCGCAACTGGCTACAGCGCCCATATCATGTTTGGATCCAAGTGCCCACGGAAGTCCAAGCTGCGGCCATTTCCCAATCCCACCCCATCTCTTACCCCATTTGCTTCCTGTCATACTTCACTGTCCTATCCAAATAAAGGCAAAAAAGGCAAAAATATATACTTTAAAAAAAGAGATCTCTACAGCCACCGAGAGAGAAACCAATGGGCAGCCATGGCCAGTAAATGGACAGGGAATGTAGTGATGTAAAGGCGAGGGCAAAAGAACAGCCTGCCTGGGTTATTTTAGGTCATGAGCAGGCCTCAACACTATTCATAGTAATACTATCATTGTAAAGTTGAAAGCCTGTCCTGCATGCTCCCCAAGCATATCTAAAGGTGTCCTAGATACACGCTGGGGTGAAGATATCCTCACATCTCTCCAGAGGATGGCAAGGATTTTCTTGGAAGACCATAACTGATTTCATAATTGAGGTATAAAAATCAGTTTACTGTAGCTTGAAGCGTGACTGTACATGGGCTGCTTGCATTTGCCTATGTGTCCCTTCAGGCAATCTCTTCATTAAACAGTTTACCTGTGGGTGTCTTCATTCTGATAAAGGATTGTCAGCATCACAATAGCGAGAGGCTATGTGTGTTCCTGGGTTTACAAATAGAAGATAGAGAATGACAGATGGAAATTAAAGTGAAAATAATTATGCTTTCACAAAACATATTTATGTAAAAGTCTCTCTCTCTCTTGCTCTCTCTCTCTCTCTCTCTTCCTCTCCCTCCCTTTGTTTTCACAGGCTTTCTTTGATAAAGATTTTATCAGTAGCCACCCTGAGGAGGCAGAGAAAATAACACAGTTGAAGGAATTGATGCAGGAACAGGTGGGCAATGCACACACACACACACACACACACACACACACACACACACACACACACACACACACACATACACACACACACACACACACACACACACGCTGTGCAACCACCCCCACTGTAACACACACTGTACAAGCTTTACACACACAAACATACAAAGTACAAAATATACAAATATATCTGGGTCACTCAAATTCATGCTCCTTATTGTCTTTTTTTCTCAGGTGCACATTTTAGGTGTGGGCCTGTCACTCCATGAGAAGCTGGTGCACCCAGAAATGCGTCCCCTTCACAAAAAGCTCATTGATCAGTTCCATGTGATGAGGAACAGTCTATACCACGTGAGCTTAAACTCCACTAACGCATTCAACTGTATCCACTTGAGAGTACAAACTCCATAATTAATTTGTCTCTCTCTCTCTGTGTGTGTGTGTGTGTGTGTGTGTGTGTTGTGTGTTCCTCCTGCAGGGTGTCGCTGCTCTTGATAGGTTAAGTCCTGCCTGCTCAGGGATCCGCAGCATTGTGACACACAGCCCTGAGAGCAGTAGGCTTTTACATAGAAACAGGTCTAAATCTCTCTCTCTCTCGCTCTCTTTCTCATACACACACACACCCACACAGACTCACACACACACACACACACACACACACACACACACACACATATAAATGCACACACATGAACGCACTAAACATTTTGAAGTCTAATTCATGCTTGTTGATCATATCCATGTGTGTGCCTGCAGTCCTCTCCAGGGCTCTCTGCGTCTGACCGGTGAGGTTGGACCTCTGATGGTCCTGACAGATGGACTGATGGAGCACACAGAGGAGACCTCACACATGCAGGTCTGTCTAGTCCACACACACACACACACACACACACACACACACACACACACACACACACACACACACACACACACACACACACACAGTCCTTCTCTAAACACACACACACACACACACACACACACACACACACACACACACACACAGTCCTTCTCTAAACACACACACACACACACACACACACACACACTCACACACTATATTTCTATATTTCTATATGTCTCGCACTTTAATGTCTGTATGTGGTATGTCTGTATATTTTTATTTTTTTATTGTCTATGGCTATGTCTATGTCTAAAGTATGTTTATGTCTGTATTTAAAGTATGTCTATGTCTGCATGGGAAAGTAAGAAATGAAATTTCAATTCTTTGTATGACCAGTGCATGTAAAGAAATTGACAATAAAGCCGACTTGACTTGACTTGACACACACACACACTCACACACTCACACACTCACACGCACACACACACACTCACACACTCACACACACAGTACACAAAAGTGTAAGCCGTTCAAGTAAATGGACAGCTAATAGACCCAACATCATATGCATGACATCTTGGTTAGTGTATATCGGATCAGTATGTGCTAATTGTCCACTTCCTCGTCTCTCTCCACAGCCGAGCCCCTCCTCTTCGAGTCTCAGTTCCATTCGGTCCTCCTCGTCTCAGATCATTAACTCCGCTCCCTCCAGCACCAGAGGTCAGTAGGAGCCGCCACCATGGAGGAAGAGCTGGATACTGTAGAAGTGCTACCCCAAACAATTACTGACAAGTCTTTACAAAGACATTATTGAGGAAAAACATACCTCAACACACCTTCCATAGTAAAATTTAAAAGAAACTAATTAGCCTACTTGTGAACCAAGATACTGTAAACTCTTCGAAGTTGTACATTTTTTACGCCATGCATGTTCATGAAAACGATATTGAGAGTGCAGCCATATTTCACATGTTTACACTTTGTCATGCCCCTTTCTCTCATCCCTCTGTCTCTTCGCCAGGCTCGCCCTCCCTACCAGATAAGACAAAGAGCAGCCGGGAGCTGCTGATGCTGCTACCCCCCCACAGGGAGAGGCCCAACAGTGCCAACTACTACATCACTACTGAGAACACACAGGTACAACACTCATATCTAACAATGCCAACTACTACACTACTGTACAACACTCATATCTAACAATGCCAACTACTACATCACTACTGAGAACACAAAGGTACGACACTCATATCTAACAATGCCAACTACTACACTACTGTACAACACTCATATCTAACAATGCCAACTACTACACTACTGTATAACACTCATATCTAACAATGCCAACTACTACAACACTACTGAGAACACACAGGTACGACACTCAGACACCTGACATCTGAGGTGCATTTGAATTCCTTGAACAGAAGCAAACATTCAAACTAAACATGATTTTCTCTGAACAGTTAAATTTGAACGATTTTGTATTCCATTTCGTACTGCCACTACCTCCTCCAGCTGTTTGTGAATGTTCACAAACATTCACTGAGAACTCGAGGCAAGTAGAAAACTGTTTGCAGACATTTGCCAATTTGAACGCACCTCAGTCAAGCATCGATCATTCTTCTTCTAAGTGAATAGATATTATTTTGATAATATACATATATTGATACAATTTAAAAACAGATAAAAGTGGTTCATGCATTTCTGTACTGTGCATGCACTGTGCATAGAGTGTATGCGCCCCTGTAACTGAAAGCCATCAGCAGAATCACTTTGTGTCTAAATGCACTCAAATATGACAAGGTTTGGGCACAGGAGAGTTTGTTGGGATCAATAAAAGAGGTGAAATGTAACCTTGTTCACAGACAAACAATGTCCAGCGTGGCCTACAACAGCAAGGAAGTCCTTGTAAGCCATGTGGCGATCGTCACACTGGATTCCCAGAGAGAGGTAAGCCATGCAGTAACGTTAATGCACACCTGGCACTGAGTGGACCTGAGTTTTGCCCCCGCGGTCGCTGATGAGCTGTGTCCTCTCGCAGGGTTCCCTGCCGCCCCCAGCAGCTGGAGCTTAGACGGGTCAGAGGGCAGAGAGCCGGGGCTCAACCTGCAGAACCCGGCCAGTCTGATGGCCCCCATGCTACCGCCGCGCAACTTCCCACAGGGTGAGAGACACAAACATATTAGCCCTGCCTCACATTCTGCAGGTGCACACTACAGAGGGGATCCACCCTATGGAGCAAGGAAAATATTCCTGGGTGCTGGAGTCTCTGTTGTGGAATATGCTTGGTTGAGACAACAGAATGACATCAGTCAGAGAAGTATTGGCTGCCAAAGTACAGGTCTTCAGCCATACATGTTCAAACATGTTTTTTTCTGATTACTTTAGTTGCTCTTGGTTGGAATCAGACCCCTTTAGTTTGCCTAATTGTTCTTCCATTGTTATATTGGCATACACAAGAAAATTTTGATTACATTGCTTCATCTTTTTCAGGTCACTTCCTGATGCACTTTGATGCGTTTCAACAACATATGAACGATATTCCCCCAGCTCTACCGATGCGCTCTATTAGAAAGGTAAGATAAGGGTGTTCTCATGCAAGTCTTGTATTCACATAAACCTACAGAAAGACAGAGGACCTCAACTCTCTCTCTCTCTCTCTCTCTCTCTCACTCTCTCTCTGTCGTCTCTTAGTCTCCTCTGCACCCCATTCCCGGCTCTCCACCCAGTCCGCTGTCAGTTCTGGGGGGCAGTAACTCCACCCTGTCGGGCAGTGCCAGCAGTGGCGTCTCCTCCCTGAGCGAGAGCATCTTCAGCCACTCCGACCCCCCGAGCCGACCCGAGCAGCTGGACCCGGCACCCCACCTCCCGGCCACCCACTACTGGAGCCCAGAGGATCCCGCCCAGCCTGCCGCCTACCTGCACGTCCACTTCGGCTCGGCCCAGGACCACCCACACCCGCACTACCCGCACGGGCATGCTGGCACCGAGTCAGACGGCCTGCAGGACCCGTCCTGCACCACGCGCCCCCTGTGTCCGGAACTGCCGCACACCGCCGCCGTCGGAGGAGGAGGAGGAGGAGGAGGAGGGGCTGCCGCCTTCCTGCGGCGATCCGGAGCCCCCACGCCGCCCCCGAAGCCCTGCATGCGCGTGGTGGGAGGCGCCGGGGTGTTGAGCGACGATGAGTCGGCGAGCGTCGGCAGTGGCAGCGGTGTCCAGCCTGTGCCCCTGCCCCGCCGGATCTTCCCTCCTCCGCACACCCAGCGGGAGCTGCACCGGGCGGCCTGGGAGCAGCGCATCCGCGAGGAGCAGGAGGAGAGCACCGGGTGAGGGGGGAGGAGAGGGCAACGCTGGCCGAGTACAGTGATGGAGGCCTGCAGTTTGGATGGCAATCAGAGAGAGGGGGGAGACCGGCTGGAGTGCAGAGCTTACTACACAGAGCCTGTGCTCAGGGTGTCAGTGTGAGTTTCTCAGAGGGGGGGATGCAGGCCTGATCGGAGGCTGGGTTGGTTTATAAATATTCTCTGAGAAGCTGCTTTCATTGAATAGCTCTCATCTCCTGCCGCTCCACCATAAATCCTCACAAGACTTTAATAATCATAACCCCCCTACCCCACCTTCCCCCCGCCACCAGCTCATACTCTGTAGAGATATAGCCCTTGAGCACACAGTTTTTTGTGCAGCTAGTCCTTTAGCATGCTTGTTTGTTTTTACACTTGAATGTTTTGTGAAGTGAAACACAAAATAACGCCTGCCTCTTCACTTTTCCCACATTTTCCCACAACTGATTATCAGGGTCAAGCACAGGGTTGACAGTATGGTTAGATAGCAGCAAGATTAGGGGCTAGGATTTTAGAACGAACGTTTTAGGAAGAGATAGGCTACAAGGCGGATTCAAGGGCAAGCATTTTAAATGACATACCAAGTCAACGTGAAGAGACAGGAATGGTCTCTGGGTTTTGGTGTTGATATGGAACTGTCGGTGTTCATTGATGATGGGGAGAAGAGGGCTTGGGGAAGTGCGCTGAAGTCTGATGTGATGTGTGGAGGAGTATGGCGCGGAGTAGCCAACACTAGTAGCTATAGATGCTCACATGGTGCGGTGGTCACACGTGATCTGTAGCTGTAATCTAATGCCCTCACATCACCTAATTGAGATCTTATACACGACAACCTAATAGAGACCGTCGGCAACTCATCGGCAATCTTCCCAGGAAGTCACACAACCAATTAAGCAATGATGCTAGTGCCGAGCACATGCTGTGCTTTTGGAAGTGTGCCATTTTCCTCATTCATATTAGCACCTTTTTTCTGGCTGTTATGTCCAGATTAAAAACACACAAATGTTTGCACAAACTTTCACATTTCCACAAACTGCATTTTTAGAGACTAATTCCATATATATATACAAACACTGGCAAAGAGTATCTCATGAAACATATATTAGCAATATCACTATACCCAGGGTACGTGGATGTCAAGAAAAGACTGATACTTGGATTTGACAGGACTGAAATAGTGACATCCTGCATGATAGGCTGTTTTCCTGCTTAGTTTAGATATGTGGGGGGTATATGCAATCCCCCAAGAGGATAATACACTGTAAGTATCTATTTTCTTTTGCCAGTCTTAGACTCAACAACTGATGGCATTTTCCCAAGACTCTTATGGGGTCCATGTGAAAACTTTCCTGTGGACATGTGTGTGTGTGTGTGTGTGTGTGTGTGTGTGCATGCATGTGTGGCTGTGAAAACACAACTGTGTATGTGTGATGCACATAGAAAAAATTATCAATCACAGGTGTTCTTCACTCGCTCACACACGTACACACTCATATATATATATATATATATATATACACACACACACACACACGGCTCTAAAATACCAAAACGCCTCCTGGCCTTAAACGCATTCTCATTCTGCTGACACCTCATAATCATCATGATGTCATCATAGTTGGCCAGCCTGCTTGGATTTGCCCATGATGATGCGTCGTCTCCCACAAAGAGATCGGTCCATCCCAGTGATCACACATCATCACATATTGATACGAGAAGTTTTCATATGCACTCTCCTGCCTTGTTGAAAGCGCCACGCTTTCTGTCAATGATATTTGTGTTTGGTCCTTCTCACCGTGACGAGAAGTGTAGTTGAAGTGTTGCCGTGTGAATACTGTATGCTTGCCCGACCCAAGCTCCCTCTCCCCTCACATTAGAATCATAGGAGAGACTATTCTGAGAGACAGAGTGGGTCCAAACACTCTGGATTTCCTTTGAGTTTCTCACTGGAGTTCTGGCTAATGTCACTTCTTCACACACTGATGTGGTTCACTTGAGGACTGGTTTGGAGGGCTCTGGTTGGGGTGGTGTTTGGTGGGGGGTGGGTTTTCCCTCATATTGAACCATGTTAGTGCGCCTTGCCGTTTTACATAAAGTATTACTCTGTGTTCAGGAGACTCTTATTTTTGTATTTCAGGACACCAGCAAAGGTGTTCAGTGGTTGAACTCTGTGTACGTATGGAGCGAAAGTTTTTTGAGAGAGGTTTGATAAATTAGAGTGCATTATGGGAAAGGCATGAGCTCAAAAAGATAGAGGAAAGAGGATGTTTCCAGTGACCTCAGACATGGTACCGTCTTTGTTCTGTGTAAATACTCCCAAATGCTGTCAATATCAATGTTTAAAATGGACAAAATGATTAGAATTGACATAATTAGAACTTCAATAATTTATATACTGGAACATGTGCTATCTTGTACATATTGTGTCTGCATGAATAAACATCGTTCCGAGTCATAATTCAAAACTCTTTTTTATCAATATCTGATACCTCATAATAGCCTGGCAAATATTTGAACATTTTAGCACAATCTCAATCGTGGCTCATGTATATTAAACAAAATACATTCCAGTTGGGGTTGTAAAGGATTTTTGACATTTATAAAATCCTATGATTTCATTTATTGACCTACACCTGGCATTGTGTTTGTGTAAAGGCAGTTACCCCTCCAGACCCTCTTAAAAATGATTCATGCATATCTGGTTACAAACATTTTTAACAAGGCAGTTCTGTCCTTACACTTGCTGCTGAAACAAATTCTGTTTTGATTTCTACAACATCTTTACAAAAGTAAGTGGACTTCATCTTCAAATTGTGCACACTCAAATATGTGTATGTGGTGTGGAATTCATAGGTTTTTCTTCAGAGTAAAATTTGTTCTTGCAAAATGAAAATAAACTCAGCCCATGCATACACAAACATGTACTGTCTATTCACAATTATAATTATACAACCTGCTTGTAACTCAATTATGTTGAATAAAAATGCTACTAAATAGTGCATTATTGTTTCATGTCTATGTTGTGTTTTTATATTAACCATAGCACACATACAACCCCCCCTTTGCCACTCAATGGCATCCATTGTCATAATTTTGTAACCTGCCTAACTGCGTGTGGCATATAAATGATTAACCTAACTACTAAAAGAGTGGGGGGATGTTGAGTGTATTTTTCTTGCATGCAAGAACAACTTCTGCAGAAAGCAAAATTATTTCTTCTCAATTATCCTTACCCTATTACAACTAACAGTCCACAGTTAAATACGACTGTTTAGAGTAAAGACATTCTAAATATCACAAATTTAGGAAACAACACAACATTCAAACTACACCACTTACATATGTCATTTTATTGTTACAATTTTAGTTTAAAGCTTTTTGTCTCTAAAATGCATGGAACTGGAAGAACACATATAGCAATGAGTGTATGTAGACCAGCATACACCAGGGAGTCCTTTTCCATTTTTTCAGATTCCCAAGGCCTGATGATTTTCCCATAGCCACGCGTGATAGTCGTTCAGCTTGTGGTCATCAGGCGTCACCTGCAACAATGTGGCTGGGCAGTCTGTATGTGTTTCCTCTTTTATAGATCTAGTCTAGTGGGTAATGCATGTGTTAAGATTTGCGTCTCTCACCTGTTTCCACTCCTCCACACAAAAGATGCGGTAAGAGTCATTTCCGTATTTGCCAATTCCATGGAGCTCAATGGGATACCTCCACTGCTTGGAAAGGAACTCATCTGATGAGCAGACAAATTAAAACACATAAACACAAATGGATGAAGCTGCTAACACTTACAACATGGCCACCAATAGTCTAAGTGCAAAAGTAAAGTGCATTTGAGCATCTAAGAACACATATTTCCTGAGGGAAACACACATTTCACTTGCACAGCAGATCAACTCAAGATGTTTGGTTTTCAGGTTTGGATGGTTAAAGTTTGCCCTAGGGAGGAATGTTGTTGCTGGAAAGTTGTGATGTTCTGTCTTCCACTAAAATATGTGGAGCTGTGAAAAGACAACTGATTGCTCTCGTGTTTAGCACATCTAATCAAGACAATATGTGTGACAATTAATCGATTTTTAATCAAACATGCCATTTGAACAAATTATTTGTGCGGCTTGCAACTCTGCCCCAATGGTTAATCTTGTCGCCATCATATGATTCTTATATTCAGGTCATCCTCAATGTTTGGCAGACCGTGAAGCTCATCTAACAGGACTGCTGTACTTCTCAGGCACTAGGCATGCTCACCAATCAGAAGTGGCCCAACTTAAAGAGAAATTTGTAATATTGAACTGAAGCTTGACTTTCATATATATGGCAAATCAAATCACAATCTCAATATCTGTCAGAAAAATCACCATTAGATATTCCTATATTGTGCAGCCCTACGTGGTTCTAATGTGTGCACAACAACCTCACCAGAGAACCGGATCAGGGTTTTGGCTCTAAGTGTGTTGAGGCCCAGTGGTTGCAGAAGATCGGCCAGAGGTCTCCAGTCACTTTTCCTGGTCACCTCTGCAGTTGGGAAGCCGTCGAAAAACTGCCACAGCACAGGCAATGCCATTTTACCTGCACAGACAGTACAACCTATACTTGTAAAATACTCATGGTAATAATACAGATCGCAAGGGAGGTGCATGGAAAATGTATGTTAGCAGTCAACACTTTCAGTAAATGAGAACTTCAGAGAACACCATACGACATTTAAACATGTAATTACATTTAATAAAAAACAAAAAAAAAACATTCCAGGAAGCTGTGGTGCAAGCGGTTCAGGTTCAGATTTGATTCCAGCCTGCGGTCAAGTCCTGATCCCACCCCATCTCTCTCTCTCAATGCGTCCTGTCTCTCTACTGTCCTATCAATATAAAGGCAAAAGCCCCAAAAAACATACTTGGGGGAAAAAAAAGATTCTAAAATTAAACTGCATCTGTTATATGTAATTATTATATTTACCACTGGTCTTATTGAGGAAAATAGTTGCCACCAGGAGTTTCCACGGGTCATGAAAGAGGGTTTCTTGTACCAGGTTGAACGGTGAACGAGGAGGGGTCCATTTCTTGAATGCCTTCCGCTTGGGAGGACTCAAGCCTAAACGAAACAGAAATAGCACGTCTTTTCATATTTCATTATCTTGATTAATTTATACATACACATTTTATATTCATGTTTCATGTGAGGATGCTACAGCTTGGATTATTTATCACACACACTATCCAGTATATTGTGTACAGGAAAGTATTTACAAAGATGTAAGATTTCTCACAGGCTCTCAGCGACTTCCCACTGAAGTAAGGACTACGCGTGCGTTTGCCCCCAGCCAGGCTGGTTTCTAAACAGGAACAACAGAGAAACACACAGGATTTCACTGACCAGTGAGTGAGTGACAGAAAACAGCATCATGGGATAACTCCAGTCAATTTGATGTTTTCATTTTTAAATTATTGGTTTGTGAAGCTCACTGCTGCTTCTGATGGGGGAGTGGCATTTGGATTCCCCAGCGATCTGCGACGGGACTTGAAGCCTCTCCTCCCCTTCAGTGGGCTCATCTGTTTGCCCCTTGCTGATACTCTGCTCGCTTTCCTTATGAGATTCAACAGTCCAATCTTCTCTTGTCCTCTCCTCTTGCTCCTCTGCAACTACATCCTCTCCTTCACTCTCAGACGGAGACTGCACATTTAGGCTAGGTGCTGATGTCTCAACAACATCAGTCTTTTCTGAGTTGTCATTATCATGACATGTATCCCTTCCGTTCATGTTCAGCCTCCTCTCCACCACTTCTGTGCATTTCTCCTCTGCTTTGGCCTCTGGGGTCTGTGGTGCTGCTGAACCATTCAGTTCAGAAGAGAAATACCGTGAGGCATCACTGACCAGTTCACGACTTCGCCGTTTTCTGGTTTGGTTCTCCCTTGGTCTCCCTGATGGTGCTGGTTTCCCATTAGTCACAGATACTGCAAAACTTAAGTCACTCAGTGGCAGAAGCCCAAGTGTACTGCCCTGCTGTGAGAGCAGGTACTCTTGCAGAGATGTCCTGGACCTAAAGCGCTTTCCCTGTGGACTACAAAGTCAAGGTTGATTTTACGTAATAATGTCCAAATCACCTGTCCAAAAAAGTATATTATTAATACATTCACTGACTGCATTGTAGCCTACTAGTGCAGACGCCCTACTCCACATGTGAGGTAGCCTAATATAACAGGCAAGATTAAAATAAAGACATGAAAATAAAGACATAGGACTCTCACTTGTACACTGAACACACTGTAGCACCAAGACTATATATCCATACGTTATCCGTACCTAATGATGTAGACATCTGTTTTCCCAGCAGTTTTCCCCTCTTTGCGCTGTCTTACTTCTCGGGTCCAACCCAGAGGTAGACTGGTGTCAGCGATTTTAACTTCGGCTTTAGCCATCATCACATCACTTGCTACTTCTCGTGTGAGTTCATGACTTGGTCAGCACGGTCATCATAGAAATCATTTGTGACTTAAGATATCGCCAAAGTGTACTGAAAGGAAAATACTAAGGAACATCAAAAACAAATGCAGACGGATTTCCGCTCTACTTCTTGCGCATGGGCTACTACTACTACTGTAGGTGCGCATGCTCGCTTCGCAGACTGTCATGTAAACAAGCCACTTGGCTAGCTAGTTAGCATAGATACTTTTTGCATCAGTAAGAAAGAAGGGCTACAGATTATCTGTACTGGCGAGCTTTTTTCTAACAAAGTTATTTGAATTAAGACCATGAGAGCCGTTCCAACGTGGATCGATAAAGTGCACGACCGTGACAAGGTTGAGCAATGGTATGAACAACTGTATTTCTTTTACGTCTTGTGGCTAACATTAACCACAGTTAGCTAACGTGAAAGGTGGATAGCAACGGCGGTTACTATGTAAACTATTAGAGGATTTGCCCATTGAAAAGATAACTTAGCAGGATAGCATATAAATGGGATGGGAAACCAACCAGATGTTTTGACATGCACATACATTTGGTTCTTGCCAAATCTGTCTCTATACCTGTATTTATTATACGATCTTACTAGAATTAGATTAGATATGTCATTTTGTGTAGATGACGTTACAAATGGTGACCAATGTTTGCTAACGTTGTCAGTAGCTGCCAAATTACTGGTAGCTTACATTTTGATAATGTTGGCTAGAGAACAGTCTACAGTGTTGAACAAAATAAAACAAAACAATGGAACGAAGCTTATGTTATATTATGTTATGCAACTTAATACATTTTGTTAAGTTAACATCAACGTTAGATGTTACTGTCTTGTATTGCTGTATTGCAACAAATTGCATTTAGAAAATGGGCACATGAGACTTGATTGTTGTGCTGTAACTACACATTTCTCCCTACTGCAGTATTTATGATATAGCCTTCAAACCGGATGGCTCTCAACTCATTGTAGCTGCAGGAAACAGGGTGCTGGTTAGTGATGCTCATTATTCAAAATTGATAATGACATGACTGAGAAATGGATAGCCATACTTATATCCTTTATTTACTTCAGCACATTCTTAGCAACACTTGTGTTGTGTTTCAGGTGTATGACACATCTGATGGGACCTTGATACAGCCTTTAAAAGGACACAAGGACACTGTCTACTGTGTGGCCTATGCTAAAGATGGTTAGTAGGCCTACATCACTGCAAGTAAAGATAGCTTATGGCAGTACAATTTCATAGATCAGTCTCTTTCCTTCCCCTCTTCTAACTCTGCTTATTCTGATGACTTTTTTATTTTATTTAGGAAAGCGTTTTGCGTCAGGTTCTGCTGACAAGAGCATCATCATCTGGACATCAAAACTTGAGGGAATTCTTAAATATACGTAAGGCTGCTACACCTGATCAGTGAAGTGTACCTGCCATCTTGCACGTATTTTAATTCTCCTTTAATCTGGCATGTAGATTTTGAAAATTGGTTGTTTTCATAGTGGTCTGTAGCCTTTAGGGATTTTTCTTTGGTTAAGTTTGGTTAAGTTTTTGTTTAAAATACTTAATTTGTCACTGGTACTTTTAGTGGCTTTTAAAGCAAATAAAAATGAATGACAGGCCCAAGTGTGTATTTTAGAACATAGTTTGAAGAATAATGACAGGTGTCAACATTTTTGAATGATTTTGCTTTTGCCTTTTTCTTTGTTTTACTTTGTATCTCTCAGACACAATGACTCTATTCAGTGTGTTTCGTACAACCCTGTTACTCATCAGTTGGCCTCCTGTTCCTCAGGCGATTTTGGTAAGCGGAGCAGCCAGTGTACTCACAAAGCCTCTCTTCTAAAAAGGAGGTTAACCACCTGACAGCCAAGTAACATCCAGAAATCATCCTTGATACTGAAAAAGTTTTTATGGTGTCTAGTTTTAATGATAATGTAATTATTTATTTCTATTGCATTTCCATTATTTACATTGACATTTACAGTATTTATTTAGCAGATGCTCTTTATCCAAAGCGACTTATGGTACATGTGTCTCAAGGGCACAACGGTGGAAGTCGGGAATTGAACCCACAACTTTTCTGGCTACTGCAAGCTAGCCTTAACCACTACGCTACCCCTACCCATTATGAAAAGTTTGATTTGTGATAACGTGTAAATCTGATGTTTGCAAACTTTGTATACCTTTGCCAATGTAATCTTTGCTTGTAGTATGATATACAATAGGAGGAGCACAATTTATAAAACAGGATCTGGGAATGTGTTTTTTCCCCTCCTGAATTCTTTGTGAAGTTGTTCTGTTTCCTGCAGGTCTGTGGTCTCCAGAGCAAAAGTCGGTAAACAAACATAAAGTCAGCAGCAAAATCACATGCTGTGGGTGAGTTGTCATGTTGTATAAGAACATCACCCTGGGAAACAACCTTGCAGTTCAATGTAACAGGCCTTTTTTGTAAGCTTTTAAGGAGGAAAGCCAGTCTTGGTTGAATTTTTTTTTGTCACAGTTAATTTGAGTTGTTCATTTGAGTTGAAAACAAAATGCTGAACTCACATCTTCAAGAACAGGGTGTAGCGTCGAAGCTTTATAAATACATAGTGAATTGTATGAATCAGATTTACATACCAGTATCCATCCATCTCCTTTGGTCTAGAGTAAAATCAGGGACTGCAGTGTTAAATTCTCTTTTATTACAGTTTTGTATATATATATATTTCTATATATCTCATTATAACCAGTAATATTTACATTCAACATATTCTTTGCAAAGATATTTACTTTGACAGAGACAAATATTTTGATGACAGATTGCTTGATGACAGACGTGTGTGTGTGTGTGTGTGTGTGTGTGTGTGTGTGTGTGTGTGTGTGTGTGTGTGTGTGTGTGTGTGTGTGCGCATAATACAGCTGGACGAATGATGGGCAGTACCTGGCTTTGGGCATGATGAATGGCGTTGTGAGCATCCGCAACAAGAACGGAGAGGAGAAGGTGAAGATCGAGCGGCCGGGCGGATCCTCCTCTCCTATCTGGTCCATAGCCTGGAACCCCTCAAAGTAGGACACCACATTCTTCTACAGCAGGGGTGGGCAAACTGCGGCCCGCCAAGCACTGTCATCCGGCCCGCCGAGCAATTCATTTGGTTATCAGGCTGCTCGCTATTTTTTCCTGCGATAGACGGCGTTGGTTAGCTTTACTGCAAACTGCTTTTCACTCTCCTTAGAGAACGTTTACAATGTCAATGTCAAAACATCATGTTAAATAGAGAGAACATTATGTTAAACTAAGTTAACTCTTAGTTATCTCCTTTGCAGCAGATTTAACGTGAACATTATGCGATCCATTTAATTGGGAACGCGTCTGCACTCACGAGAGGGAGAGAGAGCCGCAGGTTCCAGCTGGCTTGTCATTGTCGATCATTGATATCTCCTTATAAGAAACTGTTAAAAGGAAATCATGAAGGCAACAGTAGTTCCCACTACTGACCATTTAAAAACTGTGAGAGGACCCAGCCGTAGGTACAGCACTAGCCATAGCGGAGCAGGCAGAAGATCCTTGAGAAATAAACGTGAATTAAAGCGACTGTCTTAAAGCGACTGCACAATTTATACATTTGTTCAACAGCATAAAATTAGCAGTATTTTTAAGCAAGTAATATTTTAAAATTAAAATAAATACTTTTCATACTAAATTATATGCTATAAAAAATGTGTGTGTGGGGGGGGGTTTGTTGTGCGGCCCGCCGGCCAATTTTAAAAACCCAATGTGGCCCTTGAGCCAAAAAGTTTGCCCACCCCTGTTCTACAGTCAAACACACAGCCACTCCTCTGTGCCGTGGTCACCGTAACCCCATCCCGTTTTATCACTCATTTAGTGTAAACACACACACACACACACAAACTGTAGACTGAGTGGTCATGTTATTGTACATCTGAAATAGTCTCACCATGACAGTGGCAGGTCCCTAGTGTATGAGGGGGAGAGTCAAGGAGAGGGGATAGTAAGTTCAGCTCATGGGAATGGCGGGGGCAGACTGCAGGAAATGCCAAAAACAACACAGCCACTCACTGGTGATAGCTAGGCCAGGGTGTGCTAATGGCCAGCAGGGGGAGCTGTTTCATCACAGATAGAGCCCTGAGCCGCAGCCATGATACAAGTGCCTCCCACTTTAAGATCTAAGCTACAGGTGTTGGTAAGTGGCGTGAAGTACATGAAGTGAAAGTGATGATTGAGTGATGTTGATATGGAGCCAGGATTAGTGCAGAGAGTAGTTGTTAGCTGGGTCCCCTGGCAGTGACTGGCAGATGTGGACGGCCTTCACCAACTGGGACGAGGCGGACCAGGAGACTGTAGAGGAGGGCAGCTGCCTGTCGGACGAGGAGCTGGAGGCTCTGGGCCTCCTGCTGGACAGGCCAGAGAGCGGCAGGGAGACAGGCAGTGTGGCAGAGGAGGGCCAGGCAGAGAGAGCAGGGCAGGAGACAGACGAGGAGCTGCTGCTGCAAGAGGTGGACAGCTGTGGGCCACTCAGGTACAGTAGAGACACACCGTGAGCTCCACAGCACTGAAACAGCTACTTTTCCACAGTTTCATTTGAAATTAACATTTACGGGTTTGGTTATTGGGTTATAAAGTTGGTTATTTAGAATTGAGAATCATTTGATCATGAGATTTTTATGAACTTCATGACAGGACATTTCCTTACATATAAATAGTTATATTATGATGCAGTTTACCCCAATAGTAAGACTTTAGAAGATACTGTTTTAACAAATTATCAGGTAGGAATGGATCAGGCAAGAATCCACTGAATCTTATGGTATCACTGATGACACAAAAAATAACAGTTCTCACTTACTTCTTTTGCACCTCTTGCATTGCCCACAGGCACGATATACCAGATCAAAGCTACAGTAATGTTGGTGTCTGCGATTTTTGTTGAAGTTAGCTGTTTTGAAATTCAAAAACCAAACAGATACACTTCTGTGTTTGCCCCCAAACATCCACATTTATTCTGGTTTGACCAGGGTGCATGATTGACAGCAAGATCCTTTTCCTGATTGGTTGACAATCTTTGGTTCCCTCTTTGTCTGTATATGGGATATGAGTTGTGTCTTTCTCCAAATGCGTTGTTGTCATGTACCAGAATTTGTCCCCCGAGCATATTGGGGTCAGAATGGGTCCAAAAATATTGATCATTTACCTCAACTTGAAAATTACTAACTTGCCTTATTTGCCTGAATGGTGGGGGACGTTTCATCATGTTTTATATGAATTAGATTGCCAAGCCTCGTATATAGTCCAGCAAACAATACATTGGCCTCAGGCAGATTTGGCTATACTGGATCATGTATTAATTCATTCATCTGCTTAGTAGCTTATCTCATTCCCTGGAAGCGATCTTGATGTTATCATAGACCAAATGAACTATGCAGGCTATGAATGTTGTAATGGGTGTGTTTTGTGTATGTGTTTAATAATGTTTCAGACATGCTCATTGAATATATTGCAAAGTGCCTAAGAAATGTCTGTATGTAATTGCCACAGGGATGAACACAATGATATTTTGGCAGTGGCTGACTGGGGCCAGAGACTCTCATTCTATCAGCTCAGTGGCAAGCAGGTCAGTGCTGGCTACATCCACATTTTCATGACTGCTCATACGGCACAGATGTATTTGAATTAAGTGCTCTTCCCAGTGCTGACATTGCCAATGATGCTAAATCTCTTAATTATGATCAAATGGACACTCTTAAGCTGTTGATTAATGGGCTTCCTTTATGAGATGGAGATTACAGGTTCAACTTCCAGATGAATGCAGAGCTCAGAATTCTGTCTTGCATTCACCCTGATCATCGTTGACCCATGGTGTTGTCATAGCAACAGCATAAAAACACAAATACATCGTTACAGGAAAAGAATGGGAGAAGGGGCTAGGGGTAGCAAGGGGCTGTGAAACCACGTCAGACATTTCAGAAATCCCTGCTGGTTAGACTTGCTGCTGCTGAGGAGCTTGTGCCGAACTCTCTCTCTCTCTCTCTCCCCCCCAGGGATTCATGGGAGATGTAGTAATTACATGGGTAAATATGCAGCTCATTAGGATTCTGTGGAAAGCCTAGGCCCTGTGCTCCCTGTGTCCCAGCACCCTCTCCCCTCCCCTCTGCCTCTCCTCACACTCCAGACGGTTTTCATTAGCGCTCTATGAATAGTGTCTGTGAAAAAAGGGGGAAAAAAGGGATTGTTGTCCGAAGTGGTTGTATTTCGGGGTGGGGGTACTGTCAGCCATAGCTGTGCTCCACTGAGGAGAAACAGATGCAGCAGTGGCCAGCTCCAACATAAGACTTGTGCAAACAGACCTCGAGTGTCTGCACAATGGAACCCATTTAGAGGAATGATCTCCTCTCTTATTTTTTCACCTCTCTGTCTTCTGGCCCGGCACTCCAGGGACAGCTAAATGGATGCTTTACGGCTTTGATGTGAGGAGGGCTTGTCTTCAGACAGGACCCAGAGCCCCGTGTCCTCCCCTCGCCCATCTCTCTGCTTTACTGCCGCTGGCCTCGGTTCTGAAGCGCGGCTCCTGACTGTCCTGCCCTCTACTGGCCTCTGCTCCCCTCCCTGCTAAAATGGGCCCTGGACTGGCTCTCGCCTGCGTGCTATTCCCACAGTTTGCTCAATTCAACTCGCCCTCCTGTCTACTCTCTCTCTCTCTCTCTCTCTCTCTCTCTCGCCCCGCAGATAGGGAAGGACCGGCTCCTGAACTATGACCCCTGCTGCGTCAGCTACTTCTCCAAGGGCGAGTACATTGTGATGGGGGGCTCCGACAAGCAGGCCTCACTCTACACCAAAGACGGCGTGCGCCTGGGCCCCATCAGCGAGCAGAACTCCTGGGTGTGGACCTGCCGCGTCAAACCCGACTCCAACTACGTGGTGCGTACACACCCAGTACCAACCCGACCCAGGGTGGGCTGCCTGCCTGTCTGCCTGCCTGCGGGTGTGACTCGGGGCTGATTAACAAAACCAGATTGGGATTGATTATTTATTCACTGAGGCCACACACTCATGCGCCTGTCTGTGTGTGTTAGGACCATAAGGTTGGCTTTTGAATGTGGTCTCACACCTCAGTTGTCACGTTATTTACACCTCCAGTCTGATCCATGAAAGCGCCCAGGATCCAGATGCTTGAATCCTATATATAGAAACATCATGTCAGGGATTCATGGGTAATTTAGGGGAAGCATGTCGGGGTGAGAGTTTTTGCACTGTTGCAAAATCAGTGCTGAATATGGGGGGTGGCAAGCTGTGAAGTGAAGGCAAAAGGAGAGGAGATAAAGATGTGAAATAAGAAATGCTCGATGTGAGAGACTCGCCCTTCTTGAGTCTGAAAGTCAGACTGTTGAGGACAGCGTGTTGACTGAGTGTTATCTTGCAACATCGAAATTATACATAATGAATTTAAATTTTTGTTATATTTTTAACTTGGAGATTTTTAACTTGGAGAGTTTGGATTGTGGTGATCACACCACAAATTTCCCTGAATTTCCCCTCGGGGATCAATAAAGTATCTATCTATCTATCTATCTATCTATCTATCTATCTATCTATCATGGGAGTGCCTGTTGCTGTTTTAGCTCAGACGGTCGTCATGGGTGATGGTGTTGTGTTGCCTTTTTGCGTGTGCAGGTGGTAGGCTGTCAGGACGGCACCATTGCCTTCTTCCAGCTGATCTTCAGCACCGTTCACGGCCTCTACAAGGACCGCTACGCCTACAGAGACAGCATGACTGACGTCATCGTCCAGCACCTCATCACTGAGCAGAAAGGTAGAGACTGACCCGCCAGGCCACTGCACACACACACTCTACGCTCTGGCCTGACAGAGGACATCAGATCTAACTCTCTTTCTCTCTCTCTCTCTCTCTGTTTCTCTCTCTCTCCTCTCTCTGTTTCTCTCTCTCTTCCTCTCTCTCTCTATTTTTCTCTCCCTCTCCCTGCCTCTCTCTCTCTCTCTCTCTCTCTCTCCCTCTCCCTCTTTACCAGTGAGGATAAAATGCAGAGAGTTGGTGAAGAAGATCGCCATCTACAGGAACCGGCTAGCCATCCAGCTGCCGGAGAAGATCCTCATCTACGAGTGCTACACGGACGACTCATCGGACATGCACTACCGCGTCAAGGAGAAGATAAGCCGGCGCTTCGAGTGCAACCTGCTGGTGGTGTGCTCCCGCCACCTCATCCTCTGCCAGGTCAGACCCACTGCCCTGCCCAGCACAGCACCCTCGGCCAGGGCACAGGAGTGGGCAGTGCTTAGTGTGCTTAGTCTGCCTTTCAGCTTATCATTCGTCTTTGGCTCACTGTGTCTCCAAGAAATCTATATGACTATACATTCAAACCACAGCTAATGCCAAAGAATGTTATGGGAAGCTTACCAAGCCATAGTTTAGATTTCCACGTCAGACTGTATGTACATACACACACACACACACACACACACACACACACACACACACACACACACACACACACACACACACACACAGACAGAGACACAGACACACTCATCTGTGGTTTTTCTGATAGACAGCTTTAGATGGTGTGCCTTTGTGTAAGTGTGGATTTCCTTAAATCATGTTTAACACTGTGCTGAGCTCTCTATAAATCTCTATCCTGAATGGCAGATGTTTTGTGTTTCCTCCACAAGCCACGGTCTGTCCCGCCTGGCTCCCATCAGCTCGCACCATGCTGTGTGTGTGTGTGTGTGTGTGTGTGTGTGTGTGTGTGTGTGTGTGTGTGTGTGTGTGTGTGTGTGTGTGTGTGTGTGTGTGTGTGTGTGTGTGTGTGTACGTGCATGTACAGTATGTGTGTTCTAATGTCATGATTGCTAGCTAGAGGAGGAGAGGAGAGGAGATTTCGCTGAAGGCGTTTTTGTGGTCAGCGACTGCTGAATGCTCTGCGATAGCACAAACATGATTCTGAGCAGGATCTAGCATCAGACCACAAATCACCTTTCCTCACATTACTGCTGAACTGTGCCTCACCCCCTGTCAGCTCCAATCAGGTCTGTATGTGCTAATCCAGAGTGTGACGTGTGCGCGCTAATGGGTGTGTGTTTTTTTATTTTTTTTTATTTTGTGTTGTCATGGTGTCGATGTAGGAGAAGAGGCTTCAGTGTCTGTCCTTCACCAATGTGAAAGAGAGGGAGTGGCTGATGGAGTCTCTCATTCGCTACATCAAAGTGATTGGCGGCCCGCCAGGGAGGGAGGGGCTTTTAGTGGGCCTGAAGAACGGTTCGGTGAGTCCCACACCGTTTTTAGAGCTTTGCCACCAACAGAGAACCGGTTCCGTTCTGGTTCACGCTGCAGATGTTGAGAACATTTCAACCAAATGTGAGTCAGTTCTGAACCGGAAAAGCTGATTTGGAGCTGGTACCAAAAAATACCCTTTTTTCCCTCTGAACCAGAGTGGACGTGTAATTTTTACATTTCAGTTATACATGGAATACTCTGTTGATGACGCTTTCTTGGTTCTTTTCAAAACTGGTGGAAATGCAGGCTGGGTCAATAGATAGCACCAAGGTTCAAAGAATTCTGAACAGAACCGGTTGAAGAACCAGTTCTCTGTTGGTCAAAAAAATCCCATTGATGTGAACACATCTTTTCTCTAAGCATTATGGATCATTGACCAGCATCTGCTTACAGTACAGCTCACCTATAGTCACACGACATCTTGAATGAATCTACTTCACACCAACATAAATCTATCACTGTGATATTTATGATTTCATTCATTCACTCATTTCATGATATCATTGTTGGTTCATCACTTGGGAATGCACATCTCACACAGACACACACTGTACCAGATACACACGACCAGATGAGATTAGTCACGGAGTGTGTGACCGCGGGAGAGAGCAATCAAGTCTCTACCGCAAACGCGCTCGCCCTACTTCCACAGTATTCACGAAAAGCTGCCTTTTTTTTTTTTTGTTGCTGCGTGTGCAGATCTTGAAGATCTTCGTGGACAACCCGTTCGCCATCACGCTGCTGAAGCAGAGCACATCGGTGCGCTGTCTGGACATGAGTGCCACGCGCAGCAAGCTGGCCGTGGTGGACGAGCACAACACCTGCCTGGTCTACGACATCCACACCAAAGAGCTGCTCTTCCAGGTCAGGGTCTCACACAAGGGGGACAGGAGGCAGGTCACTCTGCCGCTGCTGCTGGTTATAAACGTTGATTGGTTGCTATAGTCAAGGTTTTTTTTTAACTCTTAACTTGTAGATAAGAGGGGCACTGTTAGTTTCTCAAGGGTGCTGATGCAACTCTTCAATGTACAGTAAGAACATATTGAAAAACTAAAAGACAGTCTCCTGCTGCTCTGGTCATTACATGTAAACAGGAAAACTCTTGTGTTTAAAAATGCAAAAATGCTTTTTCTTTATTTTTAAGAAATATGTTTCTGAAGATGAGAAATCGTTCCTTATTGTATGCATGACTTGCGTCATTAATGAATGAATGAATAACTGAATAATCTATGAAGGGAGAGTCCCTAGTGAGTTCCCATGCAGCTGGAAGTTGTCAAATATTCATGTTATCAAACTGGTCATTGTACTAGTGATGCTGTGTGCTGTCAGCAGGCCTGCTGCCTGTAACTTTGTTTGGGAATTGTTTTAGATTTTTCACATCATATTCAGATCATATTCAGGGCAGTTAGCGAATGTTCCACTCCATGGGAGTTGATGGAACATGGCAGGCGTCTGACTCGTTCACACATTGTCACATGATCTTTTTCTTTCTCTCTCTCTCTCGCTCTCTCTCTCTCTCTCTCTCTCTCTCTCTCTCTCTCTCTCTCTTTCTCTCTCTCTCTCTCTGTTCTTTCTCATGTGCAGGAGCCCAATGCGAACAGCGTGGCCTGGAACACCCAGTGTGAGGACATGCTGTGTTTCTCGGGGAACGGCTACCTGAACATCAAGGCCAGTAACTTCCCTGTGCACCAGCAGAAGCTGCAGGGCTTTGTGGTGGGCTACAACGGCTCCAAGATCTTCTGCTTACACGTCTACTCTATGGCAGCGGTGGAAGTACCCCAGGTGTGTGTGTGTGTGTGTGTGATTCTGTGTGTGTGTGTGATTCTGTGTGTGTGTGTGTGTGTGTGTGTGTGTGATTCTGTGTGTGTGTGTGGTTTGTGTGTGTGTGGTTTGTGTGTGTGTGCGGTTTGCACATTATTGCTTTGCATCTCCTATGCTACTCCATCTTCTACTCAGAGTTCTTGACAGACATGATATAGTCCCTCAGCTGTGTTGACAGAAGTGACTGATTGCCTTGCTCCCTGTCCTCGACCCTTCTCTCTCTGAACAGTCGGCTCCCATGTATCAGTACCTGGAGAGGCGCATGTTTAAGGAGGCCTATCAGATCGCCTGCCTGGGCGTGACCGACAGTGACTGGCGAGATCTGGCCACCGAGGCCCTGGAAGGTCTGGATTTTGACACCGCTAAGAAGGTAGGGGTGTGTGTGTGTGTGTGTCTGTGTTTGTGAGAGGGAGAAGTGTCAGCAACAATGACACCAGTGTGATTTGATTTTTAATTTGAAGCGCTCTCTCTCTCTCTCTCTCGCTGTTCTATTTCCTGTCTCCCTCCTCAGGCCTTTATCAGGGTGAGGGATCTACGCTACCTGGAGCTCATCAGCAGCATCGAGGTGAGCGAGGGCCCGTGCTCTGAGGGCAGTGCCCCCTCAGGACATAACAAATGACCCACCAGAGACAAACTCTCCTCCTCACAGTCTCACCTCTGAAAATATCATGTTGGAATGCTAGATTTCAGGCAGGCGCTGTGGCGCAACTGGCTACTGCAGCCGTACCACATTTGGGTCCAAGTGCCCACGGGGACCTGGTTTTGAGTCCGACTGGGGTCATTTCCCGATCCCACCCCATCTCTCTCTCCCACTCACTTACTGTCAATCTCGGTCCTATCACAATAAAAAGGCAAATATATATATATATATATTAAACATGTTTCAAAACTAGTATTCTGGAATATATATATATATATATATATATATATATATATATATATATATATATATATTTATATTATATTCCAGAATACTAGTTTTGAAACATGTTTAATTTTGTAAGTTAAGGATAAAAACATAGAAAATCTAAACATCAAGTGGCAATTCGAGTTCTGGCATAGCAAACTTGTTAGTTGTAGAAAATGACCCAGCAGTCAAGCGTTATCTTCCACAATCACAGCTCTAGACAAAGACAGTTCTCCACTTCCTGTTTGTGGGCTTTGCCTGCTTCTGATGACAGTCTTGAAAAAGAAATATGAGCCTCTGCATGAGCATGCATGAGGTTCTTTTATAGCCCCTAATACACATATCCACATTCAGCATTCAGGCTCACCACAAACACAGTCACAAGTGCGCCAAGGCCAGAGTGGTAGGAGATTTTATCATGAACACTTTCATGGCCTTTTGTATGAGATGATTGTGTGTGATCAAAGTGTGTATTGTGCAAACGGACGATGGAGAGAGGCCGACACAGACAGGAAGAGAGAGGGAGAGAGTGTGTGTGTGTGCGCTTGTGTGTGTGTGTGTGTATAAAAGGCATGAATGTGTGACTGATCTGAAAGTGAATGAGTGCTTGTGCCTGTTTTGTTTCTGACGATAACTCTGCTCTTGCTTTTGGCAATAAACCTTGCACAGGAAAAGGGGATTTGTTTGAGCAAAAATGTTTTTGATGCCTCAAGGTTTTGTGTGGAAAGAATGGATCATTGAATGTTAATATTGATGTTTTGGTACAGAGTTGGCAGTGGAGAGGAATGTGTGTGTGTGTGTGTGTGTGTGTGTGTGTTTCATTTAATTTGTACGAGTACATAACACACACACAAAAGGAATGTCAATTTGTGTGAGTGCATAAGTATGTGGTAAAATGGAAATGCCATTAACAATGTGTATATTGTTTCATGTGTGTGTGTGTGTGTGTGTGTGTGTGTGTGTTCAGGAGC
>NC_063194.1:9106576-9119076 GCF_017589495.1 Alosa alosa
GCAGCAAGGAGCCCCGGGCGGCCGCCGAGATGTACCTGAGCGCTGGGGAGCACCTCAAGGCCATCAACATCATCGGAGAGCACGGCTGGGTGGACATGTGAGACACACAGACACACACACATTCACACACACACACACACACACACACACACACACACACACACACACACACACCTTCATACATACTCATACACACCCTCACATAGCAGTCAAGCACTCTCTCACACACACACACACACACACACACACACACACACACACACACACACACACACACACACACACACACACACACACACACACACACACACACACACACACCCTCAGCACTCATATACACCCTCACATATCACAATCAAACACACACACACACACACACACTCATACAGCACTCATATACAGCCTCACATATCACCATCTGTCAAGCATACACATACATAGAAACACACAAGCATGTGCAGTTGTACTGTAGTGTAGAGACCACACCATAAACACACTCACACAACCCAACATATTATAGTCATGCCAAGCACACATACAGTAGTACATAGCCAAGCACACATACAGTAGTACATAGCCAAGCACACATACTGTAGTACATAGCCAAGCACACATACAGTAGTACATAGCCAAGCACACATACAGTAGTACATAGCCAAGCACACATACAGTAGTACATAGCCAAGCACACATACTCCCTTGGGAGACAATTAAAGGATTATCTTATCTTATACAGTAGGACATAGCCAAGCACACATACAGTACAGTAGTACATAGCCAAGCACACATACAGTACTGTAGTACATAGCCAAGCACACATACAGTAGTACATAGCCAAGCACACATCCTCTGTAGAGAAACACACACACACACACACACACACACACACACACACACACACACACACACACACACACACACACACACACAGACTGTGTGTGCCAGCTGTGTGAATAAGGTATTGGGGGATAAAGCTTGCACAAATCAGGGGATTGGTGTTTGTTTGGCCTGGGGAGTTCCATCTTAAACGCATGAGCTAAATAAACTTCCCCTGCACCTCCTGTCCTTTCCGCAACAGGAAAGACAAAGAAGCCCCGCGAGTTCCCTTCCAATTTAGTCTCACATTCCTACTCGTGACTAACTTAAATTGCTTGACCAGGGCAAGGATAAATATGGTGATTGTTATAAAGTGGAAGTTATAGGAGGAAAAATATGATTAAGAAATATGATAAAAAGTTTTAGCGCTGTCATGGGATGCTTCAGGACTGAGGCAGTTTACCTTACTGTACTGTATCTGCAACTTGTGGGTGAATCAACATGAGCACTATAGTTCTGTCCACTTGTTTTTTTTTTTAGAGGTTGAACTATATGGGTTTTTCGATGGCTGATGCCGATCTTTAGAAATTAGGGTCAGCTGATGGCCAATATTTTCTGGCGATTTTCATTTGGCCGTTTTTCCCCTCTATTTACATGATAAGATGATAACAATTTAAGCCTTTCCGTTTTCTCCTAGGAACAATATTGTACTCTTCCAAACGTTCCAGCTGGAGTGTGCTAGTAATTTAATTGGCACAAGGAGCAGCGTGTGTCACACATACAATAACACTGGGCTGCCTGCAGATTCACCTGCCTGTTACTGTGTGTCGGCTGGATATCGGCCGGATACTTAAAAAAAATGCCCAAAATCACCCAGATCAGCTAAATATGGTGGCTAACCGTTTAATCGTTCTATCTCTGGTATGGCCTCTAATATGGTGGCTCAACCGATGAATCGCTCTACCTCTAGTTCTTTTGAACATGTCTATTCACTGCCATTGACAGTGAAGTTGACAAAAACTGGCCTTAGGCAAAGTTTAAGCAAATAGCACCAGTGGTAAGGGACATACTCCTTCCCCCTCCTCAGCAGGAACAAACCTTCTGCTTATCTGCAATAACAGTCTCAGACCAGGGGCCCCTTGGGCCCGCGGCTTCTCCAGAGGAGAGATAGAATGATAGAAAGAAAGGACATGGGGGAAGGAAAGCAATTGATAGCAGGTGCGTAATTGAGGAATGTATACTCACATCAGGAAGACATCCAACATTGTGTTTATTTATTGGAAATAGAGCGTTATAAGAGAATCATGATGTAGTGGAATAAAGTCAAGAAAGTAAGTTTCATATCTATAATCATATAATGGAAGAGTATCCACAGGAGAGAAGCTCAATAATATATGTGTTACAACGCCGTGCAGGCCCAAACCTAACCTATCCTATCCTGACAATATGGCTCTACCAAAATCTGCATAACTCTACCAGTTGAGTAGAGTTGTTGTTGGTGGTGTTGTGGTCTTGTGATCGCTAATGGTTGCTACGGTGATTCTTAGAGGCTTAGGGCCTACTTCCCTAACTGCAGTGATTCTCTGAATTCAGAAGTAGAAAGCAGTAAGTCATCAAGACCTTTCTGTGTTGGGGGATGGTGAAGCCTTAGCCTTTCATATTTTATGGTTTTATTTTGCTTGATGGATAACTATAATGGGTTGTCATGTGTTTAGCATTGGGAATGGATGCCATGCTTCATAATGGCAGTGCCAGAGGGTGACATGTTCACAGAAAAGAGCAGAGGATTCATGATTCGCATGCACACGCTGAGGATAATCTGATGTGTGAGCAGGCCCAGTTTATTTTAAGGAGCTTTATGTATTACATTCTTGTATTACAACATTTGAATATTGTCCACTGAGTAGTGTCTGTTTTAGGTTTCCATGAGACATGCTTCAATACACTGGATTGTACCCTGCTGCTTAACACTACTATATGAATCTAACAGACACTTTTCACTATTGTTTATTGTGTTTCAATCTACTATGTATAGAACCACCACGCAAAACAATGGGAACACGTTTTTTTCCCTCAAAGAACATAGCCATTTTATCACCTAAACATCGACTACATGACAGTGAGCCCTATGTTATGCACCTAGTTATTGAAGAAAGACTGAGTTTGTGGGTTTGAATCAAAGAACCACTACAGAGGTTGCACAAGACATTGGTGTAACTGGTGTGCTGGGGTGTGCTGAAGTTCTGTAGAGCAGCGGTTCCTAAACTGGGGGTCACCAAGAATATGGGAGGGGTCGCATATTCGCAGGATTTGCAGTCTGAATTAAAGAAAATGTTCCAAAAGAAAACATGTTTAAAAACTGGGATATTCACTTGACCTAGAAGTAGGCTTACAATTCAAAGTGTGTCCATAATGTTCCTCTGAAAGTGGATGCTCTGTTTACACAAACTCAAATCTCTACCTGCCCTCTTACGATGATGAGTTCGAAGGTGCGTGAGTTTACCAGTGACAGAGCACTATGCAGCTTTTGCCATAGGAGCACCAGTTAGACATTGGATGAGTGATTATCCTTTGGAAAATAATAAATCATATTGCCAAAGGCTGCCATTGATATTAATGCCTATGGTGTTGACATAGCCTAGCTCTGAGAGAAGACATTTTCTGCCTCCGCCACCAGTCCCTATCTCGCAACATTTTCCAAAGTAAAACTATTATAATATTTTATCGTTTGGAGAGAAGGGGGTCGCGAGACTTTTTCGCAGAGCACCAGGCAAAAAGTTGAAGAACCACTGCTGTAGAGCATCTGAAGAGTGTGCGTTCCTCTGGTCATGACACTGCCTCTTATCTTCCCTCCTGCCCTCTGGGTCTGTGTGTGTTGCGGTCAGGTTGATAGATCTGGCGCGCAAGCTGGATAAAGCGGAGCGGGAGCCGCTGTCCCGCTGTGCTGCCTTTTTTAAGCAGCTCAATCACCATGGTTACGCCTCTGAGACTTACACCAAGATGGGAGACCTTAAGGCACTGGCACAGTTACACGTCGACGCCCGGCACTGGGATGAGGTGAGAGACACGCATACGGAAACAAACACACACACGCACACACACAAGCATACTGAAACACACACACACAAACACATACACACACCCATGCATACAGAAGCACACACACACACACAGGCATACAGAAGCACACACACACACACAGGCATACGGAAACAAACAAACACACACACGCACGCGAGCACACATTTTATATACTTTATTTGATTCCACTTTACAAGTCAAGTTACATCAAATCTTCTAAATAATCCAGTAGATTAAAGCAGTTCAGCTATCTATCATGAGTCTACAGATTCAGGGGTATAGGAAGCATAGTCTCTTCCAAATAAACATGCTTCCTATAATTGCTGATATGGAACAGTACTTCACTAGCTGCTTGGCCTTAGTTTTATATAGTCCCCCAATGCAAAGTCCACGGACCGCCAACCTATGTACATGACGTAGGCTACCAAACACTAACACAATGAGCATGCATACTGAAACACACACACACATACACACACCCATACATACAGAAACACACACACACACACACACACACGCAGAAACACACACACACACACACACACACACAGGCATACGGAAAAAAACAAACACACACACATACACACACCCATGCATACAGAAACACACACACACACACACACACACACACACACAGGCATACGGAAAAAAACAAACACACACACATACACTCACCCATACATACAGAAGCACACACACACACACACACACACACACACACACACACAGACACACACAGACACAGAGCCACATGCATGATTAAACACACTCTCCGCTACTGACATGCTCTCATACAAGTCCCACTGTACAAGTCCCACTGTAGATTGATAGAAGTTTGATGAGCGTTTGCAAATGCACAGTCATCTTTCTTCTTCTCTGCAGTTCTTCATGTGTCTGTCTCTGCTCTCTTCTCCCCTGCCTGCACCAAGGCCTTCACCCTGGTGGACAAACACCCCGAGCTCAGAGATGATGTGTACGTGCCATACGCCCAGTGGCTGGCAGAGAACGACCGCTTTGAAGAGGCCCAGAAAGGTGTGTGTGTGTGTGTGTGTGTGTGTGTGTGTGTGTGTGTGTGTGTGTGTGTGCGCGCGCTTATGTGTTTATTGTTTTTCCTGTTGAGAGTGTTCGTAGTGATGGTCTGTGGTAGGTGGCTTATTTGTTTGTAGGCGTCTGTGTGGTGAGGCGCTGGTCTGCAGTGACTTTTCTGTTTATGTGTTTTTTTGTGGAAATAATTTGGAGGAAGAGCTGTTTCATGAGATTATATGTTTGTGTCTTTATTGTGTGTGCATGTGAACGTGCACTGCTTGTTTGTGCCTGCATCTGTCTATGAAAAGTTGTGTTTATGAATATAGTATATTTTTGTGTTGTGTGTGTTGTTTGTACCAGGTCTTCCTGTTTGGTGTGTGTATGTGTGTACGTGTGTGTTGTTTAAGTATTGGTTTGGCAGACGTTTGGATGATGGTATGCAGTTTGTAATCATGATTACAAGAGGCGGTGATTATAATTGCTGGGACATCAACACGCATGTCAACTCAGCAGACTGCCACACACTAATGAATGCTGTGGGGGTGGGGGTGGGGGTGGGGGGACTGGGGAGGACGAATGTAACTGCGTTGGAGTTGGGGAGTGTGGGGGTGGTGGCAGTGGGCGGCTGAGTAAATGTGCTGGGTGGGCTGCTCTCTCTCTCTCTCTGTGTGTGTGTATGTGTGTGTGTGTGTGTGTGTGTGTGTGTAAGTAAGTTCACTCACAAGTAAGTTCACTCAGTGAGTGAGTGAGTAAGTGAGAGGGAAGAGTAAGTGAGAGAAACAAGCCACGTGAATGCCTTACACACCAAAGTGGTCTGCCACGTTTACCCAGATCCCAGCCCTCACCACATTCTTTAACCACTCCAGTCTGCAGCCCCACTCTGTCTGTCTGTCTGTCTGTCTGTCTGTCTGTCTGTCTGTCGGTCGGTCGGTCGGTCGGTCGGTCAGTCGGGCCTTCTGTCGGTCGGGCGGGCTGCAGGTCGTGGTGGCCGTGGGGCCCCCGTGAGCTGCTCCTGATTAGGCCCCGAGTGCGGCCGTCTGTTTATGGCTGCTCTGGTCTGTAAGTGCTACGCTGTTTGACACTGGCTGGCGGCTGTGCTGTCAGATGGGCTTGAGTTGGAGATTAAGGCTGAAAAACGAGCGCAGTGTGGAGAGCAGGGCCCAGCGGACAGCGGAGAGCGGAGAGCAGGCCCTCAGTGTGTTTCTGCTGAGTGTACACAGCACCTGTGGCCCGCGGCACGCCAGCCGCAGATACAGAGCAGCCAGGGGAGCCCTGTGTGTGTGTGTGTGTGTGTGTGTGTGTGTGTGTGTGTGTGTGTGTGTGTGTGTGTCTGTGTGTGTGGAGGAAACAGCGTGTGGGATGGAATGGGTGGAGATCTGTCTGAGGAAATGCAGGATTGGGCTGCTCTGAAGTGAGAGCCAAAGCTCACCAGTGTTCACACGCCCTGCGCATGAACGTGTGCAGTACACACACACACACACACACACACATAGCCTCAGAAACTCACTCATACACTTACAGTATTTCACACACTCCAAGTGGATTTGTGAGTGTGTTTTGAAGAGTCTTTCTAACTGGCACCGTCATGGAATCTGGTTTATTTCATGAGCTGTGAAAGTGTGAACATTTTTCTTTTTCACAACAAAAACTACTGACCTCTTCACGGAGCAAATTAAAGGTGAATTAAAAATGAGCCAGTACTGAGTTCATGAAAATTACAACTGAATGTGCAAAACTTACGTTTGCTATATACTGTATATTGTATTCTGATTTTGACGCTTCAGTACTGTAGGTAGAGTTATTTGCTAATTATTGTGTAGTTATGTTCAATTATATTGAATGTTGCTTTTTATATCAATTGCTGTATTTTCTGCAAATGTTATGGTTTCTGCTGCTCACTATCCACAGATTACACTTGCTTTAGTGTAAATGTACAATATCAGTTGTACTGTATATATATCCAGCGCATACAGTGTACATACCCACCCTCCCACACACACACACACACACACACACACCCCTCCCACAGTACACACACGCACACACACACACACACACACACACACACACACACTCACACAGAGTGGCATTGGAAGGTCAGGACACTGAGCTGAGGACAGCAGCCCAGCAGTGTGGCTGGCACACGGGCACCGGCCGGTTCTCAGATCCTGTGTGTCCCCCGCAGCGTTCCACCGGGCGGGCAGGCAGGCGGAGGCGGTGCGCGTGCTGGAGCAGCTCACCCACAACGCCGTGGTGGAGAGCCGCTTCAACGACGCCTCCTACTACTACTGGATGCTGGCCATGCAGTGTCTGGACATCGCAAGAGGTTAGTGTGTGTGTGTGTGCGTTTGTGCAACTGTGTGCGGTTGTGTGTGTGTGTGTGCGCAATTGTGTGCGGTGGTGTGTGTGTGTTGGTCTGCAAGATACATGTGCATATGTATGCAAAAGTGCATATATCACAACAAATCTTTTTTGTGTGTGTGTGTGTGTGTGTGTATGTTTGCACAGATAACGAGGACAAGAAGGAGGAGATGCTGAAGAAGTTCCACCGTTTCCAGATGTTGGCTGAGCTCTACCACGTCTATCACTCCATCCACCGTTACACAGTGAGCTCTCTCATACACGCCTGATCCATACCTCACAAGGTCCCTAACCTCCAACATACACTCTCATACACACACACGCACACACACACACACACACACACACACACACAGCTGCTGGCCAAATGAAGTCACCTCATGTCTATGTAGCCAATGACCTGAAGCCAACATGACATGAATGTACTTCATATACCTTAACTGCATTCCCTCCATCAGTAAGCCCCATCTTGTAGAGTTCCATATGCGCCTGTCAGGAAAGTTAGCTGCACACTTGTGCTTCTTGGCTCTGTCAGTGGCCCTAGTTTCTCCCCTGCCCCTCCTGCCCCCCTCCCTACTCTCCTGTCAGTGTTTATTTGTCCAGTTCTCGGGCCACATTCTCATGTAGAAGACCTGTGATTGAAACCAGACCCAGGGCACTTTATCTCAGCTAGCTCTCTGCAGTTGCACACACATGTACACACTTACATGCACGGCACGGCTCATGTATGTGTGCACAGACAAGCACACACGTGGTAGGCGGTTTGTGTCGGAGTGTTGGGTGTGGCCTTAGAAATGTGTGTATGAGAGGAAACATCACAGCAGTGGGGATAAAAGTAGGGAGATGAAGGGCAGAGGAAGAGGGGAAATAAGGAATGCGTATCACTCCTTTTTTCCCTCTCTCCCTCACTCCATCATGTCTTTCCTCCCTTTCTTTTCACTCTCATCCATATCTCTCTCTCTCTCTCTCTCTATCTCTCTGTGTCTCTCGTCCATCTTGCTTTTCCACGCCAGGAGGATCCGTTCAGTTCTCACATGCCAGAGACGCTCTTCAACATCTCACGCTTCCTGCTACATCATCTCACCAAGGACGTTCCTCTGGGTATTTCCAAAGTGTATCCTTCACTGGGCTCACACACACACACACACGCGCACACACACACACACACACACACACACACACACACACACACACACATGTAAAACCTCTTTTCAGCTCAACAGCGACCTTTGCTAATGTCATTCAACAGGGGCCCTGCAGACTGATTTGACTTGAGTTGGAGTGCACACTTCTGTCTTCACTCAGGCCCTAGAGCCTGGCTGACGGCTCATTAGGTACCATTGCTAGTTCCCCAGTCAGCAAAAGTCCTCATGATTCTAGAGTATAAAACTGAATAATTATCAGTGTCCCTCTTCTCTGACCTGTCCTGGTTCCATCAAATAAATCATAGAACAATAGTTTATCTTATTCTTAATACGTCCTCAGTGGCTGCATTGCATTACCTAAGTGCTAACTTAAAACACAGTTATTTGGGCATGTCAGCCAGCTGTTACTCTCAAAAAGACCTTTTCAGGATTTTCAGGAAAACAAATTTGGGTCTTTAGAGGCAAGTGCTGGACTGTAGGGTCTGTAACACTAGGTTTATTTGTCTAGTAAAATGGAAACGTGGGCTAATATACAGTATAGGTTAGCTACAAAGTTTTGTGTGAAAAGTTTTGTGTTAAACACACTAAGTTTTGTGTGTTTAAGTAAATAAATACCTGGGCCATTACTGTAGCAAATGTAGTTGTTCGGAAGTAACTGTAAGATCTTACCTTCTCTCAGTCACTGAACAAATAAACTCAATTTTGCAAGACTGCAGGGTTTTGCCTATGTCCACCCATCGTCTGGTGTAACTCGCCATTTTGTAGTTCATTCTTTTTATGATTTTGCCCCTCTTCTCCCCTGTTTGCATAATCATAAAACCTCAGATGAATGTGTTTTTTTCCGATTGAAAGTCAGCACCTCAGATTTTCCTGGTTTACTGGCTTACAACACAAAATATCTTTTTAACTCAAATATGTAAATTCAAACAAGCAGATGTCTTATTGACAAGCAACAGATGTGGTGAATTTTCAGGCCCGCAGACTAAACTACTAACCATACTTAAACTGATGTGTAGACTTCTATTAATACTCCGCAGAGCAGTATTGTGTAGACTTCTATTAATACTCCCACAGCAGAGACCGGTAAACTGCCCTCAGAGTGCTCAGCTCCATTATAAACTCAGACCATCGTCTCCGTGGCTACCATACCTACACCTACAACTCCATTAGTAACAAATGGCCAGTGAAACAACAGAGTAGGTGCGTGGCATATTTTAGGTGTCTATTTCTAGCCCGTCTCGTTGCCATAGGAACGTGTTTAGAGCCCTCTGGTCGTCACAGCCTTCTCTTCATTAACACTTATCCACTCAGTCATTAGACAGGAAGTTTATGCATATGCATATGTCTCATAACGGCACGGAATTAGTCTGTGTGTTTACCGTAGAGACTCCTCTTCTCGAGGACCTCTCAGCTGTTGATGGAGAGGGTAGGTGTGTTTGTGTGTATATATGATGTGTGTGTACAGTGTGTGTGCTTGTGTGTGTGTGTGAGTGCATATATTTATGTATGTTTCTGAGTTTTTGTGTGTGTGTGTGTGTGAGTACGTATGTGATGGGATCTCGGAAAATCCATCACATGGTGAAAGCAAAAATCCTTGATTACTGCTCGGTTTCAGCCGTCTCAGGTGAAATGTCACCAATTTTAGATTCTGGTACCATCCTAGCCATATCCTGGAAAACGTCCCCTAGCAACATCCTCATCACATATATTTGTGTATGTTTGTGAGCTTGTGTGTGTGCTTGTGTGTGTGAGTACATATATATATGTGTGTGTGTGTGTGTGTGTGTGTGTGTGTGTGTGTGTGTGTGTGTGTGTGTGTGTGTGTGTGTGTGTTCCTTAACGGCGTCTCTCTCAGGAACACGCTGTATACGCTGGCGAAGCAGAGTAAGCACCTGGGCGACACAAGCTACAAATGGCCACACCCTCTGGCTGACTGCAAGGCCTCTTTGCATCCACCCGCGGCTGCAGGAGGCCATGCAGCTGGGCAGCCTCACCGTGCGCTCCAAACCCTTCCACGACAGCGAGGTGTGTGTGTGTGTGTGTGTGTGTGTGTGTGTGTGTGTGTGTGTGTGTGTGTGTGTGTGTGTGTGTGTGTGTGTGTGAAAGAGTAAATGTATGTTTTTGTTTGTGCTTCACACTTCAAAATACTACCTGCTCCTCACTGTGCACTCTTTCATGATGGCAAGAGTAAATGTGTGTACTTAATTCCAAAAGTTAAGAGTGCTGTATGTCTGTTGAGATGTGTCTGTGCGCATCCTCTCCACACACTTGGAGGGGCGTTATCACTGTGTGTTGTCTCCTCCTCACTGTGCACTTCAAAGTCTTCTATGACGGCAAGCATGTGTGTGTGTATGTTTCAAAGTTTGCCTTGGGGGTGATTTTTGTGTGTGTCTGTGTGTGTGTCTGTGTGTGTCTGTGTGTGTGTTTGTGTGTTTCTGCGTCTGACCATATGCTCAAGAATTTTCTAGGACTAGAAGGTGTATGTGTGTGGGTGTATCGTCTGTTTCACTCTGCTCTAAGCTTCTCAATTACTGTGTGTGTGTGTGTGTGTGTGTGTGTGTGTGTGTGTGTGTGTGTGTGTGTGTGTGTGTGACTGGTCCTCACTCTATGCTCCATAACTCTCATGATTCCACAAAGCCTCCTCATGACCTTCTGGTGTGTGTGTGTGTGTGTGTGTGTGTTGGTGTATGTGTATGTGTGTGTGCGTGTGTGTGTGTGTTGGTGTATGTACTTGTGCTTTTTGCAGGACTTGGTCCCCATGTGTTTCCGCTGCTCCACCAACAACCCTCTCCTAAACAACCTTGGCAACGTGTGTATCAACTGCAGACAGCCCTTCATCTGCTCAGCCTCCTCCTACGGTGAGTCAGTGGCTGCTTCACCTGTCACTCATGACTCGGATGCAAGTGACGTCACACTAAAACCTTGGGGGAAAGTATGGAAATGGGGTCAAATACAGGCATGATACAAGTTCTGATCTTTAACGGAGACGCACTGATGAACTGACAGTCAATTTGAGCTAGCAGTGGATTCTGGTGGAAGAGAGGCATATGGGTAGTTTCAGTTCAGAATGGTCGGAGCTTTGGAGTGTGGGTGGGAGGCAGAATGCAGGTTGATATCTTTACATCTGAGCGTGTGTTTATGTATCTTTTTCTATGTTTGTGTTTGTGTTTGTGCGTGTGTGGTGTGTATGTGCGTGCGTGCGTGTGTGTGTGCGTCAGAGGTGTTGCCGCTGGTGGAGTTCTACTTGGAGGAGGGGATCACAGATGAGGAGGCCGTGTCTTTGATTGACCTGGAGGCACCACAGACCGACAGGAAGAGCTCACGCTGGCACAACATGAGCAGCGGGGGTATCCTTTGCCTCCCCTTTACACACACACACACACACACACACACATACATACACACACACACACACACACACACACAGACACATCAAAAATCCAAACATAATGCTTGTCTTATCAAAGTAACTTTAATTGTTGGACTCTAGCACTGTGGCCACTAAGGACCCCCAATAGCTCTCTTAGAACAACTAATAAACATATAGAAGACAAACAACAGTGTTCTCACTGGACAGTATTTGAGGCGTTTTTCGCTGACCATAGTTTTACGTTGAACAGATCAGCGTCCTCTCTCCAGATTACTCACTCCCGAGTCCTCTTTCCCAGAAGCCCCGCTCGCCTGGGCAAGCCCCAAATGTGTGTTATGGCTGGCTCAGTGACCACAGCATGAAATGGAAAAGCACACAATACATACTTTATAGACAAAGGCCAATCTCTCAGAAAACCTGAGAGTGGATGAGGAGCTGGGCACCAGAACTAAGTGAGATAAACACAAGAGCTGTGCCTCTTATCTGGAGCTCTTCACATGTGCTTTACTGTAGATGGGAATTATCCTTCGTCCATGTTGCACTGCCAATATAAGGCCAGCTTTAACATACACAAAAGACAACATTATTCCCCAATCAGGGAAAGATATACACGTTGACATATCCACAAAAACAACACAGTCACATGGAATGTGTTTCTCCTGCTCTGCCTCTGACCACATCATAATGTCTGTGGTCACCCT
>NC_063194.1:9121576-9129076 GCF_017589495.1 Alosa alosa
GCTGAAGAGGCAGCGCTCGCTCTGACTGGACACATGACTCTGGGCTGCTTTTTCCTGCCTTGCCTGCGCCGGCCAGCTGACTTCCTGTTTGTCATGATGTGTTTCCTGTCTGTCCTCAGATGTTCCACAGCGAGGAGTACGAGCTGCTGGTCCTGCAGCACAACTGCTGTCCCTACTGTCGCCGGTCCATCGACGAGCCCAACTAAGTGTATGTGTGTGGTAGACACCGTGTGTGTGTGTGTGTGTGTGTGTGAGTTGGTGAGTGAGTGAGTGAGTGAGTATGTGTGTATGCGTATGCGTATGTGTATGTGTATGTGTATGTGTGTAGGGGGAGTGTGTGTGTGTGTGTGTGTGTGTGTGTGGTTGGTGAGTGAGTGAGTGAGTGAGTATGTGTGTATGTGTATGTGTATGTGTATGTGTATGTGTATGTGTATGTGTATGTGTGAGGGAGTGTGTGTGTGTGTGTGTGTGTGTGTGTGGGGGAGTCAGTGAGGTGAGGGAAACTGCAGCATCAGCGGCCCCCCTGCAGAGCTGATGTGATTACTCCGATGAGATTACAGAGGGCCTCTTACAGACCGCAACACAACACACAGACACCTCAGCAGAATATCACATGGCAAAGGGCATTAATATACAGCTCACTTTAATACTGCAGATTGACTCGGGTGACTGTGCCTATTCGCATGAGAATGATGAAGTGGGACCAAGTTAGTGCTGCACACTACCATAGATGTGTATGGAATGCACTTGACAACACATGTTGTGATGAGATTACAAATATGTTCTTCTGAATGTTAAGCAGTTTTAATAAAATTCATAGTTTTTTTTCCACAAAAAAACGTGTGTTAACTGTGTGTTTGTCTGTACATATGCAAGTATGTGGTTCGGGAATGTATATCTGATATGCCACATTGCAGTGACTGACGTGTTGTTAAGATACTACCATAAAGACAGTGTATTCCTATTCCTATTTCAACTATTTTTTGCAATAGATTCCTTTAACCTGAAATCAAGCATCCAATTCGACCCAGAACTAGAATGAGAATAATCCAAAACCCACATCATCTCTCTAATGAATTGGCCACTCACAGGATCATTTTGGGGGACTCAGATGAGCTCTGTGTGGGCAGAAGTGAATTAAAATGGGCTCCCATTCACTGTATGTCCACTTCAGGATCTCTAAACAACCCACAATATGCCCTCTGTGTAAGTTTGTGATGGCTGCCCTCACTTCAGGTCAGGGAACATAGGCACAGAGACTGTGTTGTGTGACAATGTGGGGGACTGTACAGTATCTGTGTTCAAGTCTTCAAATCAAGCCATGTTTTATGCCTGGGAGCTTCTTGATTCTCAGTGTTCAATCAGACAGTCGGCCATCTCCAACTGGTCTCCAGCTCCTTAAATACAATTTCTACTTGGACGACAGTGATAAAAAATGTCCCTGGCCACTTAAATGTGTTATTGATCCATGTAGGATTAGTGAGCCAGTTCTGTGTGACCTCAATCTGTGTTTGTGTGTGTGTGTGTGTGTACATCCACTCTTGCTTACGCCCATGGCTGCTAATCCGCAGGGAGGGGGCCTTATAAGAGACCCTCAGCGTCCCGGGGTGCAGATCACACCTTTCTAGCTGTCCTCTCCTCTGCTCTCCTCTCGCTGTTCTCTCATTTCATCTGAGCTGTCTGGTCTGGAACACCTCCCTCTCTCTCTCTCCTCTCTCTCTCTCTCCGTCCCTCGTTCTCCTCTCTTTTTTCTCTCCATCCCCCACTCCCTCTCTCGCTCTCGGCCACCATGAACGGAACGGAAGGGCCCAACTTCTACGTGCCCATGTCCAACCGGACTGGGGTGGTGCGCAGCCCCTTCGAGCACCCGCAGTACTATCTGGCCGAGCCGTGGAAGTACTCGCTGCTGGCCGCCTACATGATCTTCCTCATGATTACCTCCTTCCCGGTCAACTTCCTCACACTCTACGTCACGGTCAAGCACAAGAAGCTGCGCACCCCGCTCAACTACATCCTGCTCAACCTGGCCGTGGCGGACCTCTTCATGGTGATCGGCGGCTTCACCGTCACACTCTACACCGCGCTGCACGGCTACTTCGTACTGGGTGTCACCGGCTGCAACGTGGAGGGCTTCTTCGCCACTCTGGGTGGTAAGTACATGGCTGAACATCTGTGTGTGTGTGTGTGTGTGTGTGTGTGTGTGTCTGTGTGTTAATTTAGTGATAATTTAGGAAAGCTCTTACTGATATTTGTGATTTGCTTGGATGCGTTGGTATTTATGGCTTTGTGAGCAGATAAGTTTAGAACATATGATATACAAGATTTAGCAAGATTACACCAGAGTAATGAGAATGTTTCCAATGTTTCCTGCCTGGATGAATATAATCTGTGTCTGTGTGTGTCGTAGGTGAAATTGCCCTGTGGTCCCTGGTAGCGTTGGCCATTGAGCGGTATATTGTAGTGTGCAAGCCTATGACCACCTTTCGATTTGGGGAGAAGCATGCGATTGTAGGCGTGGCCTTCACATGGATCATGGCTCTCACCTGTGCTTTGCCCCCTCTGATGGGCTGGTCCAGGTAAGTCTGACTACGTGTCCCAGAAACACACATACAGATGGACAATCACTCCCATCTTACTGTCACCCTTCACCTGTCACCTTGTGTGTGTGTGTGTGTGTGTGTGTGTGTGTGTGTGTGTGTGTGTGTGTGTGTGTGTGTGTGTGTGTGTGTGTGTGTGTGTGTGTGTGTGTGGCATGTGCTGCAGGTATGTGTATCGCGTCGCGTGCGTGCATGCGTGTGTGTGTGTGTGTACGCGTGTCTGTACGCGTGCGCGGGTGTGTGTGTGTGTGTGTGTGTGTGTGTGTGTGTGTGTGTGTGTGTGTGTGTGTGTGTGTGTGTGTGTGTGTGTGTGTGCATGCGTGCGTGTGTGTGTGTGTACGCGTGTCTGTACGCGTGTCTGTATGCGTGTACGCGTGTGTGTGTGTGTGTGTGTGTGTGTGTGTGTAGGTACATTCCTGAGGGGATGCAGTGCTCCTGTGGTATAGACTACTACACTCCCAGGCCTGAGCTCCACAACACCTCGTTTGTCATCTACATGTTCCTCCTCCACTTCACCATCCCTTTGATCATCATCTTCTTCTGCTACAGCCGCCTGCTCTGCACCGTCCGTGCGGTTAGTCTCTCTCTTTCTGTCACACACAAACACACACACACACTCTCATACTCAACACACCACGGAAACACCTCAGGCTCACACACAACCAGAGAAACGCCATCATTTTCACTTTTCACATGACAAATACTCTCATTATCTTATTTTGCAATACACTCACACACAGTACTCCAAACACATCTGAGTACACACGAGAGAGTTGTTCATCTAGAGTTCTATTAGAGTGGTTCATCTACAGTTCTAATAGAGTGGTTCATCTAGAGTTTTATTAGAGTGTTTCATATAGAGTTTTATTAGAGTGGTTCATCTAGAGTTCTATTAGAGTGGTTCATCTAGAGTTATATGAGAGTTGTTCATCTAGAGTTATATTAGAGTGGTTCATCTAGAGTTCTATTAGAGTGGTTCATCTAAAGTTATATTAGAGTGGTTCATCTATAGTTCTATTAGAGTTGTTCATCTAAAGTTATATTAGAGTGGTTCATCTAGAGTTCTACTAACGGAGACAGCGGGAGTCGTGTTTTGTGGGCCATGTGTCATTTCGCTCCTCTTGTCCCAGGCTGCAGCCCAGCAACAGGAGTCCGAGTCCACTCAGCGGGCAGAGAAGGAAGTGACACGCATGGTGATCGTCATGGTGATAGCCTTCTTGGTGTGCTGGGTGCCTTATGCCACTGTGGCCTGGTACATCTTTGCCAATCAGGGTGCGAACTTCGGACCCATCGCTATGACAGTCCCAGCATTCTTTGCCAAGAGTGCCGCCCTGTACAATCCAGTTATCTACATTCTCCTGAACAGACAGGTAAGAAACTGCAGCATCTCTGCGCACGCACACATTTCCTGACTCCACGTCTGTTGGATCACCCTCATATTGTTAAAGGCAAAACATTGCAAGACACACAGTAAGGCCGCATCTAGTGAACGCTATCTCCCAATTTTGCTCTGTATGTTCTTTCCTGTAGTTTAGAAACTGTATGCTGAAGACTGTATGCTGTGGGACGAACCCGTTCGGTGAGGAGGAAGTCACCACTACGGCCTCCTCTAAAACCCAGTCCTCCACCATCTCCTCCAGCCAGGTGGGCCCTGCCTGATCTCTGCCCCCCCTCTCTCTCACCCCAACCCCCCCCCCCCCTGCCCAGCGCTTCTGGGGATCCACCGTCACGCGGCCAACCCTTCCCACGCACGCACCACCTCAACCACATGAACATGAGGCCATTTTGTAGAAATAATCGTTATTGTTACTGTTTTTACTGGCCCTGTACAAATGGCTAATAACCATGGGAAAGCTGCTGAAGTGGACCAAATGAGTGTGAATGATATCGAGAGTGTGCTCCTAATTAGCTCACTTCCGTTTTCCCTGTAAGACTACTGAGAACGTGTGCATAAAGAGAACACCGGTTGACAAAACATAACATGACACTGAAAATAACCAACAATAAAAAGAGACTTCAGAGGAGAGGAGCCAAACTCCAGAGACTACATGAATATATTTACTCGTCAACACTGCCTGAGCTGATGACATCCTACACTGTTCACAAGATACTCCCTGAAGCGCCCTTGTTTGAAGCGTTATTTTGTCACTGAAGACATAGCTGAAGGCAGCAAAATGTTTTCTAGATTTAGATCAATCTCCAAGGAACTCCTAACAAACATCTCTTTCTCTCACAAACACACACACGCACACACACTTGATTGGCATTGTGAATGCTGCACTGATTGGTTTTGGCAGGGAGAAGCCTATCGTGGCGGATGTAGCCCCTTCAGAGACCAACACACATTATTTAGTCCAAATGGGTCCCAGTGCACATATGAATCTCATTGGGAGATGAGGAGGTTGTATCTGTGTTTTGTTTGATTGGTTGGTGTAAATATGGAAATGTTATATGTGTTGCAATTGAAAATAAAAAGAAATAAAAAAACATTAGAAAAGATATTTGGATTCACTCATTTTTGTTCTGCAAAGAGGTATTTCACTTGCATAGCCACTATAGTTTACTGTGGAGGAAGAAATGAGACAGGAAAGCCGTATAGTTTCAGACTTTTATGCATGACAATGTCTCAAAGAATAAAAAAAAACAGTTTAACTTCATAGTAGTTATATTTAATAAAATTTCCCTCTTTCTTCGAAGAAGCATCTATTTGTACTCCTTACCTTACACAAACACCACCTAGTAATAGGTTATCGCCAAACAAATACTAAATTATAAGAACCCCTACAACCTCCCTCCCATACACCTATCCACACACACATACACGCACACACTCACTCTCACACACACACACACACACACACACACACACACACACAAAAATCTCTATGGGCTCAGATATGGGCCTACACCACAGCAGACGACCTCACAAACATCTACACACTCCCCATGTCTTCTTCTAACCAGCAAGCAAAGCATGGTGGGATCTGTATGCAAAAAAAGTAAAAGGCATTTTTTTTACTTGAAGCACCATGAAAGGAAAAAAATCCACTTTTTTGGACAATCAGACCTGAGAACAGTGCAGACTACATAGAGAGGGGAGGTCCCATTTGCCAGTTCACTACAAACACCATTCTGTTCATAATGACAGAAGTGTTGTCCCCCCTCAGTAAGACATATAAATACTAGTGAGGACGATTACTGTTCAGTCCAGTGCATCAACAGCTCTCAGAGCAGGTCAGTGCTAAAACAGGGCTGTGGAACCGCGGGTTCCAGCGCGACCAGCCCGACCCCCCTTCCCACCCACCCCTCCCGCAAGGGAACCCACATCAGCAGGGAACGTGTGAGAGAGCGACCTACTTACACCGTCACACATAAACACACACCACAGAAACAGAGATGAGAAAGGGGATGGGAACGTTCTCTAGACCACATCTCTCTCGGTTCCCCTTGTTCTGTCATTCGATCCCAATCCGTGACCTTGTCCAGTATCCAACTAGAGGCCTTTTAGCCTACGCACACCCCCTCCACCCCCTGCATTGGTTCACCATCCCGGCCATTCAGCAGAAAGTCTTTAACACAAAGTTTGTCCTGGTCAAGCAGAACGAGCCAGGATGTCTTCGAGGCGTGTGATTGGCCTTTAGGCCTCACTTTGGCACTCGTAGATGTTGTCCTCCACCAGGGCGATGACCTGCTCGAACTTATGATGCAGCTGTGTGCGGCGCGCCGTAGGGTTGGACTCCAGAGCGTTCACCACCTGAGAGAGCGAGAGAGAGAGAGAGGGTTTAGCGAAGAACAGAGGAAGAGTTTGCGTGAGGAAAAGGGAGAGAGGTCAGCATAAAAAGGCAGAAGAAAGAGCAATGGAAAAAAAAAACACAAGAAGTACTTTAAGGACCATTCAAATGCCCACATCCTCTTCTGCTTTCAGAGCTAAACTTCCATGTCCCCCATCGCTCATGCAGAGAAAAGGCGTCTTTCACACTCCATGCCCCCACAAAAAACCCTGTCTGATCCCCGTTCCCCTGCTGGTATTATGGCACCCGCATCTCAGCTGCCTTTCAGCCCAGAGCTCCGTTCAGCACCAGCAGACCAAGCGCACAGACAGCGCAATCAAGGAACCTTTCATGGGGTGCCTCGCCTGCTCACCGCTCCCTCACCACATTCCAGCTAGGCTTTAAAGTGTGTGTGTGTGGTGGGTGTTTTTGTGGGTCTGTTTCTGTGTGTACATGTTGTGTGTGTGTGTGTGTGTGTGTGTGTGTTTCCTGCAAGCATATAAAATGTGAACAGTTGTGGCAGTGACTAAAGTACCTTGATGACATGCGACTATGCCAGACCTGAGACATAACCACATGCTAGCCAAACTCTAACCAAAACCATAAGACTTCACCAACATACACCAACAACCTTAACCACAACCCCTCATTTTCCATAACCTCCACACCAGTCCTCCACTACAGTATCTCCTCTATATTCAGATCTTACGAAACAAGCTCCGGGTTGCGACCTAGAGAAGTGAGAGTGAAAGACTAGATGACACGCTTGGAGGGGGGAGTATGAGGGACGTTTGATATAATCTCCTTGTAATCTAGCCCTGATGAAAGGAGATATTTGTGTTTCTGTTTGATGTTGTGGGCACCAGCTTGCGCCTGTGCCACACACCATCAGAGTGTCTGGCCTGGGATCAGCCAGCAGACGCAGGGACATGCAGGCAGAGGCAGACACTGGCCACGCTCCTCTGACGATTGAGAAATTATTAGTCTTATCGTAGAATCACACGTCATGCTCATATCAACTCTTACACGCTCTGTTTTAACAGCATTTGTGTCAGCATCCATAGATAGATAGATAGATGGATACTTTATTGATCCCCAAAGGGGAAATTCAAGAAGGTAGGTTCGTAGGTGTC
>NC_063194.1:9139076-9141576 GCF_017589495.1 Alosa alosa
ATAGCCAGATACTGAGCTAGACTCAGTATCACATAATCAAATAGCCTACTTAAAGTGTAGTACTAGACAATTTAAACACTATAAGGTACATTGCACCATTTTATAAAACAGTTAAGACACCAACTACGTACATTCTCATATTCACTGTACCTTGTGCAGTTAGTTAAATGTCATGCAAATGAGAGCTTTTCTAGCACTATGCTATCTACAGTACATCTGGCTGCCTTTGTGTTTTGAATTAAACATTAGAACGTTTGTTTTAGTAGGAAAGCATCATTAAAAAGTGAAGCAACTAAGCACAGGAGGCATTTTCACAAAATCCCCCACAATCAAACAACTGACACATGGTGAGGACTTGAACTACCATCTGACACATGATGGGGACACATGAAAAGCCTCCAAAGCATGCGATTCCCTCCTAATACAGCGCTAAAATGGCCGAACACTGAAAATACCCCATTTTGTAATCTCCTCATGGGAAAGCAGACGGAGTGAAGTACAACTCCACTTTAACTCAAACTCGAGCGAGACAGACCCCAGAGACCCGTCCACCTACACACCAGGTGTCCGCTACCGCCTCACTCTCCGTTCCCACGTAAACCGGAGGGCTGAGTCTGAGTGGATGGATCGGAGTGGACCGTTTTGTACCTGTCTCGAACAGCAAAGTCCTTCTGCTGCTCTAGGGCATGGACGAACGTCACCAGAAAGTGCTTGTTGTTCAGGAGCGTGGAGAAGAGGGTGATGCCCTCCTCCATGTTTGGTTTACATGTGTTTGAGGTCTGGGGAGGAAAGAGGTGAAATGTGGTCAGTCTTTCTGTAAAATGGCCACAGCACCAAATGGTCATGCCTGTTCCTGCACCTGGGTTTGTATAGCCTAGTTAAGTCTGGTTAACACTGGCCAACAATTGTACCGCTAATGTTTCCAGTCTCTCTGCATCTGACCCACTAAAAGGTGTCTGTGTATGTGTGTGTGTGTGTGTGTGTAATCAGGACCAGCATGCCTAGTCTGAGTACTTTAGTGAAAGGCTCCCGGTGGACTCAGTCCATATGCTCAAGTTTAACATGCAGACAGAACGGGAGCGGCATGTCTATGTGTGCACTCTCTCTTTCTGTCTAGTGTGTGTGTGTGTGTGTGTGTGTGTGTGTGTGTGTGTGTCTGTGCATGTGCCTGTATGTGTGTGTGTGCAAGTGTACAGAATGATGGATGCTCTGATCTCTCATGAATCCCCTACAGCCCTGAGTCAAGCAGTTGGCTCCTCAACCACTTTATCACTATCACTATCACACACACCACACACACACAACACACACACACACACACACACACACAAACACAGAATGCAGACATGGCAAATTTCTGCAAGGACAACAGAAACTATGTCACCAAGGCAACATCAACAGAAATGTTATAAAAAGCTTCTCCGTGAAGTTTGGGGAAATTCTGGACTTTCACAACATCGCCACACCGTCCAGACACCCACACACGCCTCATAGGAACAGAGAAGAAGGGAGATTTAAACAGGAAGGATGAGAAAGAAGAGGAGGAGAAGAGAGAAGGAGAGAAAGAGAGGAGGACATGACTAATGGCTAATGAAGAGGACTGGAGGGAAAGAGGGAGAAGAAAGAGAAGGAAGAGTGGAGGGAGAGAGGGAGGAGGAAGAGGAGGAGAGGTGGAAGAAGAGAGGAAGGAGGAGGCGTGGAGGAAGAGAGAGAGGAGGAAGAGGACAAAGAAAGACTAATGTGAGGAGCAGGAGGGAGAGGGGAGGGAGAGCAGGAGGGGGGAGGGGGGGGAGGGGCCTACCTGCCAGTCCTGAAGCAGGGGGTGTGTCTCGGGCACTGCCCGAGGACCCTGGGGATCGTTCTCATACACCGGCTGCACCAGGCTCCTTTCATAGTCCGAACACATCTGACCACACACACACACACACACACACACACACAATAACACACACACACACATTGACACCACACACAATAATACACACACACAAAAAGAGAGACAATTCAATGTTGTTGAGGGGCTTTGTTAAGCACAAATGAGCATGACATTTTCAAGCACAAGCACGGTACACTGAGAGGAGTCCAGCAGAGTCCAGGATGCAAGTGAACTGTAGTTGTCCTCTCCTTTCCAGAATAACAATGTCTCTTAATAAGAGTAGAACAGCCCTGTAATCAGTCCATGCATCTGCTGAATCTCTCACTCTGTCTTCTAACAGTAGGTGACTGGATGAATCATCTTCCCAGGACCAACTAAGACTTTTCAGGGCGACCGGGTAGCAGTGGTGTACCGGGAGGGGGTGGTTTGGTCTGCTTATTAAATCCATGTCTAAAGGGCACTGGTGACCAACCACACCTCCTGATGGTGAATCAGTGCTCTTTCCACATACAGCTAACCACAATGATGCAGAACTGCATCCTGTAAGTGTGAGTGTGTGTGTGTGTGTGTGTGTGTGTGTGTGTGTGTGTGTGTGAGAGAGAGAGTGTGTGTGACTGTGTGTGA
>NC_063194.1:9154076-9156576 GCF_017589495.1 Alosa alosa
GGAAGCTCACATCCTCTCCTCCACTGGGAGCTGTCTCTCTTGTCCTCTGGTCTTCCCTTCCGTTCCCTCTCTCTCTCTCTCTCTCTCTCTCTCTCTCTACCCCTTTCTCTGCGTCTCTCTTTTTTCCTCCCCCTCTTTTTTTACTTTTCTTCTCTCTATCTCTGCCTCCCTTCTCGTGGTCCTCCTCTCGTGTCACTATGATTGGTCGTCTTTGTCTTGTCGTTTCTCCACTCCTGTCATCCCTCTCTCATCTGTCCTCTCCTCTTTTTTACTCCAGCTCCTCGGAGGATTATGATGGGGCCATGTGTCTAACAGAGCTGTGACTACAAACACCACACACACACACACACATCAAACACACACACCAAACACACACCCACACACACAAACACACACACACACATACACATACACAGACACATCATCAGAAGCTCAGGTCTAAAGCAGAACAGTGAGCCGGGGAGATATGAGTTATTCAGTCTGGTTGTCTGTGCTGTCCAGCTTGCATGTGTGTGTGTGTGTGTGTGTGTGTGTGTGTGTGTGTGAAAGAGGTAGAAAGAGAGACAGAGACAGAGAGAAACGGGAGTGAGAGAGAGAGAGAGGGAGAGGGAGAGAGAGAGAGAGAGAGAGAGGGGCTTTCCAGCGGCTAGACACAGGGGGACTCAATGGGTCGAGGGTCAGTTGGTAACAAAGCCTCACTCTCTCTTTCTGCTCTCTTTCTGCTTTCTTTCTCACAGTCACACACACACACACACACACACACACACACACACACACACACACACACACACATACCCTTAAGATGGGTCAGAGCATAGAAAGAAAGAGAGCTGGGTGGGGAAAAGGAAGAGAAGGAGATTAGGATGAAATCTGAAGAGGAAAAAAATGTTGGAAAAACACTGCCTTACAGGACACAAGCACACAGACATACACACACACACACACACACACACACACACACACACACACACACACACACACACACACACACACACACACACACACACACACACACACACACACACACACACACACACACACACACACACACACACACACACACACACACACACACACACACACACACACACAAGCACACAGACATATACACACACACACACACACACACACACACACAAGCACACAGACATATATATACACACACACACACACACACACACACACACAAGCACACAGACATATACACACACACACACACACACACACACACACACATACAGACACAGACACACACACAGACACAGACACAGACACACACACACACACACACACACATACAGACACAGACACACACACACACAGACGGAGGGAGCGATACTGACCAGATAAGTAAAGGATTCTGTAGAGGATCCACTGGAGTTCTTTACAATGACGGTCACAGCATCCTTCATCGGTCGTTCTGATGGTCCAGTCACACATTTCACTCTGCTCACACACACACACACACACACACACACACACACACACACACACACACACACACACACACACACACACACACACATTGAGAGAGGGGGAGAGAGTATGGGAAATGTGAAGGTGGGGATGTTTGTTTTAACACCCTAGGACTTACTGCAATTTCTAATGACATCATACTTTAGACTGCCTGCTGAGAATGAAGCAGAGAGTCTTACTTTCACATCTACAAAGTCACACACACACATACACACATTCACCGACCCCCACACATACAAACAAAAAGTCGGTCAGGTTTTATTTGATCAGGTGCTGCAGCAATAGCTGACTTGCTGGTGTCTGATTGGCAGCTATCATGAGCGCTGATGAAAGGACGGGCCTTCCCACATGTGTGGACCACAGTCAGAGCCCTAAATGGCCTCGACACACACATACTTCTGTTGACTTTTGTTTTGGAGTGGACAGCACGCAGAGGCCATCCTGACATCTCTCTGATGACCGCTCGCCCCAGGCGCCACTGCTGTGGAATGTGCTGTATTTGGTCTGGAGTGTGTTTTGTGTGTGTGTGCGTGTGTGTGTGTGTGTGTGTGTGTGTGTGTGTGTGTGTGAGAGAGAGAGAGAGAGAGAGAGAGAGAGAGAGAGAGGTGTGTGTGTGTGTGTGTGTATGTGTGTGTGTGTGTGTGTGTGTGTGTGTGTGTGTGTGTGTGTATGTGTGAGAGAGAGAGAGAGAGAGAGAGAGAGAGAGGTGTGTGTGTGTGTGTGTGTTTGTGTGTGTGTATGTGTGTGTGTGTGTGTGTGTGTGTGTGTGTGTGTGTGTGTGTGTGTGTGTGTGTGTGTGTGTGTGTCCGAGTGTGCCTGATTGTGCACATGTGGGTGAAAGTTTGTGTTTTGAACATGGGTGGTTACTGTTTTGTCTGGCAGAGCGGAACATTTACAGAGAATAATCACCCAAGGAGCCTCTCTCTGTTTTTGTGTGTGCTTGTGTGTATGTGTGTGTGTGTGTGTGTGTGTGTGTGTGTGTGTGTGTGTGTGTGTGTGTGTGTGTGTGTGTGTGTGTGTGTGT
>NC_063194.1:9171576-9201576 GCF_017589495.1 Alosa alosa
ATACAACTTGAGATGTGTATGCGCTCTTCTGAGGTGATTCTGTGGCGTTAGAGAAACGTTCCCTTTCTCTCCCTCCTCCTCAGTCTATTAATGCTCCCCTCTTTCCCTCATTCCTTCAGCATTTCTCTCTCTCTCTGTCTCTCTATTTTGCTCTTTCCCTCACTCCTTAACCATTTCTCTCCCTCCCTCTCGCTCTCTTTTGCTCTTTCCCTCAATCCTTGAGCATTTCTCTCACTCCCTTTCTCTCGCTCCTCTCTCTCTTTGCTCTTTCCCTCACTCCTTGAGCATTTCTCTCTCTCTCTCTCTTGCTCTCTCCCTCCCTCCCTCTCTCTCTCTCTCTCTCTCTCTCTCTCTCTCTCTCTCCCTCAGTGGGAGTTTGTTTCCCTTCTCTCTGAGCAGGCTGTTATCGAGCAGGCGGCACCAGAATCATGGCTCGCCTGCTTGTGCAAGACAAAATTTTCCACTTCCTCTTGTGCCACACACACACACACACACACACACACACACACACACACACACACACACACACACACACACACACACACACACACACATTTTTATTGGTACATTCCACAAGACGTACCCACAAGAACAGTGTATCACTATTTTGGTCTATGATTATCATTATACCTTACACAGACTCCATTAAACTCAACTCTACAAAATGTTTAGCTGTATGAACTATACAGTGAACATTCAGCCCATTAGCCTAAGTTTAAAGCCACATGCAGCACTGCGCATGCATATGTATGTGCCAGTGTTTGTGCATGTGTTTTTTAAACTAAAAACAGTTTATCTCTCCATGGAAAGTGCAGAGTGTTCCCTCGCTCCCATGCTGCTCTCACCAGATATCATCTCTCCACTTTTATCTCTTTGGTTTTCACACTTCAACAGCGCCTACTCAACTTTCTCTTCTCTTGCCATTACCACCATAGATATTAGAAAGCTAGATACCGCATTGGGCTACCGAACGTACGTAAATAGCGTCTCCATCTTGGTGTGGGCAACAATCACTGGAGGCCAATGGAGAAACACGTGACTCTGACTGGAAATCAAACATGTGTCTCTGATTGCGGCAATTGTTGCTGTCACTCCCCCATTGACAGTAAAGGTGTTGCCCCCAGCAATATGGAGGCCGCTTTCATGTATGCCACCTAATAGAACTCAGTGCCCAATGCGGTATCTAGCTTTGTAATATCTATGATTACCACTACTTCTGCTACCCAGCCAGACATAGTCATGTCAATCCAGATAAACACGTTCTCTTCTGAAAAGCATGCTGAGATGTACTAACAATTTTGCAGTGCACATAGGATATTGTGAACAATAATGATTGTGTTAATGACGGACAAGTTTTATGTGGACAGGCGTCATGTGTTATTGATGGACAGGTGATCTTACCTGCTCTCCAGGGTACACCAGCCACAATGGGCATCGCCGGCACTCAGACACTCACCGCATGAGCTGTACTGAGAACACGAGGCCACCCTCACCCGCAACAGCTACACACACAGACACACACACACACACACACACACACACACACACACACACACACACACACACACACACACACAAACATTTACAGTGTATTAGATATTGTACATAAACAAACCAACCTTAGAGAGGTTGAAAAAGAATACACACATTGGTATTGATTATTCCTGTTGATGAACTACATACTGACAGCCACATACACCATCACAATCAGTAAACATTCCACCCACATATACAAAAAAAAAAAGCCATGAGGACTCACATGATGAGACGTCATGAGGTACAGATAGTTCCTGTCATTGGGGTCGAAGGTCATGATGTGGTGCACTGGTTCCCTAGCAGGCAGCTTCAGGGACCAGGGACGTTTGGCCAACGTCAGGTTTCCCCAGAGAGATAGCTGAAGAGACAAAAGAACGCTTAGTACATGTCTGTCACATATACTTAAACCTGTCTCTGTCTCTGTCACATTCGATCAACCCACCATGGTCAGGCTAAGATCTTTCTCATTCCTGGAACACACACACACACACAAACAAACAAACAAACACACACACAGAGACCTCCTTACTCCATTGGTTTGTAAGCCAAAATACTCTTTCAAGAGCGAGAAAAGGGGCACTGGATAAAAGATATCAGCAAGATTCAAGACTCACAGACACAAACCAGCACTCGCAGACACATTCTCAGTTTGCTGACACACCTGGCATACAGAGCTGCCAAACAGCAAAAAACCAGCCAAGTCAAACAAATCCATAAACCCCCACAGAAAAAAAAACTTCAATCAAACAACATACACTCACAAACACATACACATGCACACACGCACGCACGCACGCGAACACACACACACACACACACACACACACACAGCACTCACTAGAAACACCTGCTCCACTGTGGGGTCACAGTGTCTCACCACTTTCATATGAAAGAAACTATTCTATTCAGGATCACTCAGCTGCACCAGAGACCAGTGTGTGTGTGTGTGTGTGTGTGTGTGTGTGTGTGTGTGTGTGTGTGTGTGTGTGTGTGTGTGTGTGTGTGTGTGTGTGTATGTGTGTGTGTGTGTGTGTGTGTGTGTGCTTGTGCACTACAGCGACTGAGTGAATATGGGAGTGCTGAAACACCCCCCCATCAAAGACGCTTTTTAGAATGAACACAGCAAAGGAACAAGGACATGCCACAGAGGGGGCTGTAGGACTGACCCAGAGATGGAGTAAGAGAGGGGCAAATAAAGGGTGTCTAATAAGGTAGATCATATTAAAAAGGTCTGACAGGCATCTTTAAGGTCAGTGATTCAGGTCTAACTCAATCTGCATGCTCTCAGCTACGACTAACTCCTAAACTCACAGACACAAATCACATTAGCCTGCTAACAACACCCTTAAGGCTGATACACACACACACAGAGAGAGAGAGAGAGAGAGAGAGAGAGAGAGAGAGAGAGAGAGAGAGAAACTGCAACTACTTATACTACAAAGCCGGACATAGTCATGTCAATCCAGATAAACAGGACACACACACACACACACACACACACACACACACACACACACACACACACACACACACACACACACACAGACACAGACACACTACATTCTAGTCTAGAACAACTACATCTTCTACCACTAACTAGATACAAGATCTACCCAAGCACTGCGAAGCACTTACATCTCTTCCAACCCAACAATAATATGTGTGGACGCAGTGTATACACAGACAGGCAATCTGCATGTGCATCCATGCAGACATGAAAACATGCTATGACACATGTTCAGTGAACATAAGGACAGGCGCACCCATTAAACATTCACTAACAGATGTTTATGATACCCTCCGATCGCAGCGCACCAAACTCAGAGCCGCGGAGAGGAAATGGCACAAATCCAAACTAGCTGACGACCTCAAAAATTACCAGACACTCCTGACCTCCTTCTCAGCCAGCATCACTGCTGCTAAGACTGCTTTCTACCATGACAAAATCAACAGCTTACAGACACTCGAAAACTTTTCTCAACCTTCAAATCGCTACTCAACCCTCAGCTGCCTCCTCCTCCATCCAGCCTTACTGCAGATACCCTCGCCTCATTTTTTACAAACAAAGTGGCGGCAATCAGCAGTCAATTCTCTACATGCCCACTCAACGCATCTGACTCAGATACCGCACTCCTACAACCTCTAGGGACTGCTGGAACATCTTTTTCAGCATTCACGCCTCTCTTCGAGTGAAGTGTCCAGACTCCTGACATGCAGCCGTCCTACCACATGCTCGCTGGACCCTATACCTACGAGCCTACTTCAGTCCATCAGCCCGACCATCGCTCCAGCTATCACACATGTGATCAATGCCTCGCTAACCTCTGGCACATTTCCAACAGCGTTCAAAATGGCCCGGGTAACACCGTTACTTAAGAAAGCTTCTCTCAACCCTGCTCAAGTCGAGAACTACCGCCCTGTCTCACTACTGCCTTTCCTATCCAAAGGCATTGAACGAGCAGTCTCCAAACAGGTCTCTGACTTCCTTTCACAGAACAACCTTCTGGATCCAAATCAGTCTGGGTTCAAAAGCGGCCACTCTACCGAAACGGCTCTGCTGTCTGTAACAGAAGCCTTAAAAGAAGCCAGGGCGACCGCTCGGTCATCAGTACTCATTCTGCTTGACTTATCGGCTGCCTTTGACACGGTTAATCACCGTATCCTTCTCTCTATACTCGCTGACATGGGAATCTCCGGTTCTGCTCTCTCCTGGTTTGAATCCTACCTCACAGGACGCTCGTTTAACGTATCATGGCTTGGTCAGCTATCCGCACCTCACCATCTCACCACAGGGGTCCCCCAGGGCTCAGTGCTGGGCCCCCTCCTCTTTGCTATCTACACCACCTCCTTGGGACAGATTATCCGTTCGCACGGCTTCTCATACCACTGCTATGCAGACGACACACAGCTCTATCTGTCCTTTCCACCTGACGCGACCCCTGGTTTCAGCACGGATCTCGGATTGCCTTTCAGACATAGCTACATGGATGAAGGCACACCACCTCCAGCTGAACCTCTCAAAGACTGAACTGCTGGTCATCCCAGCTAAACCTACCATACACCACGACATCAACATCAAATTTGACTCCCTGTCTGTTTTACCGACCAGGACTGCAAGAAATCTAGGAGTTGTTCTTGACAACCAACTAAACTTCTCAGATCATGTTGCCTCAGTCGCCCGGTCATGCCGTTTCGCACTCTACAACATAATGGAAAATCAGGACTTACTTGACTCAAGATGCTACCCAACTTCTGGTTCAGGCAATAGTCATCTCACGACTTCGACTACTGCAATGCCCTCCTGACAGGTCTCCCAGCCTGCGCGAGTGAAACCACTTCAGATGATCCAGAATGCGGCGGCGCCTGGTCTACAACCAACCCAAAAGGGCACATGTTACCCGCTGCTCATCCAGCTACACTGGCTACCTATGGCGGCCCGCATCAAATTCAAGTCTCTAACGCTTGCCTACAAAGTAGTCTCGGTTCTGCTCCCACCTACTTGAATGCCCTATTACAGACTTACACTACCTCCAGACCGCTGCTCCCCTCTGATCTAACGACGCCTAGCTCTACCACCGCACGCTCAAGCCAATCCAAACTTTTTCTCATCTGTTGTTCCTCGTTGGTGGAACACACTTCCAGTTCCTACAAGGGCAGGGACATCCTTTTCCACTTTCAAAAAACTCCTGAAGACCCAGCTCTTTAGAGAACATCTACTCTCATAGCAACACTTACAACAAGTCTTACTGATCCTAGCACTCACCAGCCGTTTTAAACTGACAAGTAACTGTTAAAAACAGCACTCACCGACGCACTTATTCTTACTGTACTCTAATGTTCTTTTAAACTGTCCTAAAATTGTGAGAATTGTTCTAAAACTTACTGTTTACCATGTTGTTAGTCGCTTTGGTTAAAAAGCGTCAGCCAAATGTAATGTAATGTAAATGTAATGTAATGTTTATGCAAACCATTTTTTGCTCACCAAACAGAAAAGAGGAGGAGACACACATCCTATCCTCAGGTGCTGGCATACACACACACACACACACACACACACACACACACACACACACAGTTGATCTTTATGAGTGAAAACACAGCCAGAACAGCCAATTAGAGGACCATAATGAAAGCAGTCCCTGACTCTTTGGCAAGGAAACAAAAAAAGCTTTTTTTCCCCCAGAGCAGACACCCTACAGCACAGCACAGTTCCTCTTCTCTGTGTGTGTCTGTGAGGGTGATGGGGGGAGGGGGAACATACAACATGGAACTGACAAAAAAAGATAAAACACAGAGTTAAATGACTAACTTTGAGTCAATCAGACTTAAAAGGAACATCTACCTTTGTTCCCTTTAAAGTGTTGTGGGTTCTCCAGCATTTTTTCATAAAGAACAGTCACATCGTATGAGTGTACATCTCCAGAACTGAGTGTTATCTTTTTTAGTCCCTGGCTGCAGCCAACTTGAGTGTGAGGTATTCTATTTTAATGATGCTGCCTCTACAAGCATCACTTGACATACGCTCTGTGGAAACCTCCATCCCATAGACTGCACACCACACAACCTAACCCTAGATAAGGAACTGAAAATAAAGTTAGAATATAACGTTCCTGACGTTCAAGTAAACTTGCTGTGCCCTTAGAAACTACAGGTCTGAACTTTTCAGGGTTTATTAACCATTAACAAACGACACAGATCAAACAAACATTACCATCCAGGAATCAGCATCTAGGCAATTATGCAAACATTACCATCCAATTAATTAAGATTCTAGGTAGTTATGGTGAAGCTTGTAGTGTGCCAAACTACTGTCGTATGTGTATGTGTGTCTCCATGTGTATGTGTCTGTGTGCGTTTGCATGCATATGTGCAGGTGTGTGTATAAGTGTCTGCATAGTTTGTGCATGTGAGTGTGTGTGTGTGTGTGTGTGTGTGTGTGTGTGTGTGTGTGTGTGTGTGTGTGTGTCTGAGTGTCTGAGAGGCAGACTGATGGAGAGACAGAGAGATGATGTCAGACAAGGAGAGAGAATGATAAATAGCTGAGGAATTTCATTTCATTACAACTTTTAATCACAATACAGGACATGTGTTGAAATTAATCACCTGCAGTACCACTGAAGGCAATCTCATCTGTGCAGGTGTGTGTCTGCGTGTGTGTGTGAGTGTGTGTGTGTGTGTGTGTGTGTGTGTGTGTGTGTGTGTGTGTGTGTGTGTGTGTGTGTGTGTGTGTGTGTGTGTGTGTGTGTTTGTGTGTCTGTGAGTGTGTGTATGTGTTCTCACCTTCCGCAGTCTACCATTACTGGTGCCCAGGAACACAATGGTATGGTCGTGTACATTGTCAACGGCGACAGCACTGAGACCTTGGGATTCGTAAATTGGTGTAGCCCTCAGGGGCCTCTTCAAAGCCAGCGGATGCTGCAAGTGAGCTGCTCCACAGTTAAGCTGCTCAGGCTGCAGCTATTGGGAACACAGAGACAATAGAGAAAGACACATTTCACATGTTAACTTTACAGGGCTTAAAGTAAAAATGTCTGTGTCTGAAGTTATCAGACATTTATGAGGATGTCATATATACTGTAGTCTCATTGCCTGTTTTCAAATCTTAAGCATGCCAGCTCACGCCTGAATTCAGGCACCGTGCCTGAACACTTTACGCCCTGACTTTGGGACATCTAACATGCAGGTGCTCCTCATCAACAACTAGGCCTATTGGCCAACTCTGAATTTGAATGCTGACACTGTACGCCACTGTTTTCCACAAATCTGCTGAAGGACATGCAAAGTGTTTCTCAAAGGACGCGCCTTTCCCACGGCCTCCACTGCGAGACTCCTACACACCATGTTTATCTAAAATCACTAACTTTGGGTCTCTCGCACGTCAAACTCTCAAACAGATGGATGTGTGTGTCAGTGGTCATGGCAAGCTGAGATCAAAGTGATTTCTTCTACTCTCAAGTACAAATCATTTCACCCAGGCGTGGCAGCTTACAGGGACAATTGGACAGGAAGTTAACATTTGAAAGGATTTTATTCTTATTTAATGAGTCATGTCCTTTGAACTGAAAATAATAGGTGATATCAAAACTGGGTCAGGGACCCTACAGCATTCTCCAGATGTGTGCTGGTGCTGAACCACAACACTTCCCAAAACATATTTGAGTTGGGGTATGGCCTAAGAGCAAACACAGACATTCATTTACAGATAATGCCAACTTCTTTACACCACAGTGATGGAGTAGGACCAAAGTCACTGTAGCGTCAACTGAAGCATCACTTTCCCTTCAACAGTATGCAGTTTGAGTTACGTATGTTTTAATTTTTGCATCATCCTCAAATTTTATTTTGATCCCATATAGTCATATGAAATAACAAATAAACATATGTGGTGGCTCCTACTAATCAATCAGGCTATTCAGTCTGTAGTTTCATAATGTATAATGCCCTCAACCCCCCACCACCCTAAAATGAAAGAAACCAAATGTACCACCAAAATATAAGTTTGCAAGCTAGCTTTGATCAATATCAACAGTACTGTTGTTGTCGTTCTTGAGAAAAGTCTAAATTAACTCTAGACTGTTTTGGGTGTTAGACTCACACGTTTGGGTCCTGTCTCTACTGTGCAAAAACTGGCTTTACTGACTTAGAGCTCATGGAGCTCACATCCAAAATGCTACTGAAAATCTTTGTCAGTCTTAGGCTTAACCCAATAGTGGTCAAACGCCATATTTGGCTCATGAATCCCAATGGCTTATACATTACAATGTTTCCCATATCATTCTTTTGATTTTGCCATTTATTACCTTTCATGCTTGTCATAAATTGCTGAACAATGCTTTTTCTACCTCCAACCTCAGGTCAAAAGTGTATACCATCTTATTAACAACATAACTTTGGTGTACCATTAGAGAATCCTCATGTTTTCAGGGCACTCTTTTAGATTCAAGTTTGCTTGTCAGTCAAGAACACTTAACTTTAAAAGCTGCTAAATCATAGTGATTGACTTGAAACTATCATAGATCTATTTTACATCTGGAGTAGCCTACACAAAAATGTAAGGAAGGCTCAATTCATTGAGTGAGTTGAAGTGGATGCTATTTCCTTAAGGTTTACTAAGCTATACATAAAAAAATATGAATTGCTTAAAATAATTATATTTCAAATCCATGAAATGCTATAGATGAGATAACCTGTTAACATAATTCTTTACACACATTTCCCTCATAATTCCCAATAAATGTACACCGAATTAAAATATTATTTCCACCATACAGACTAATAACTAAGTTAACTCTTGGGAGGGATGGAGGTTTTCTCCTGCGCATTCATTGTTTAGTTATCATCTACAGTTCAACTGACTGTGTGCTTCCCTTCACCAGGGCCTGTCGAGTGAAAACTCCTGTACGCTTATCAGCATCCAGGCGGTCTTCTATTCCATTTTAATATTTTTATTTAGTAGTTCAGTAGGCCTACCCCTTCACAAAGTCTGCCCTTTCAATTGAAAAACATCAGCTGTGTGATTAAAAGGGACGGATTTTTAGAAAACTTCCCCTCCGATATTCTCTACTCATTGTGGTCTTGGGAATTTTAAGATGACCTTGGAATTCCCAAAACATTTGCTATCGTCAACCACCTTTTCTTGACTGATGATGGAACATGAAAATGGCGCAAATCAAAACAATAGCAAAGGATGTTCTCATACAGCAATGACTCGACATTGGTAAAACTTACAGAAAATACTTTTGTGGTGACTGTAGGGTAATTCTAAACTTGTACACACAATGCTACTATTTTTCAATCCGACAAGCCACCTGAAATACCCTATAGGCCTATGCTTGCATGGAATTGAAATTGCTTTGCTGAGGTCTCAATTACGCATAGCCTGGCCCTGGGCAAAAGAACAGGCACCGGCAAACGGACTTCTAGAGCAATTAACTCCGTGGGGGAAAAAAAACATCTTCTAAATAGGCTACTTGTTGAAATCGCTACTGCCATTAAATATGCCCATTATTTTCAGAGCATTAGGGTATATGATAATATTTTAATAGTTCATTACAGTCCATGACAATGAATTGCTTATATTCTAAGACCTCACGAAAATGTGCTATGCTACTTTATCCAAATGCATTACTTGTTCACTTAGAATATTAAGATAATTCACTTACCACTATGTTATGCTTAGAGATGCATACAGAACCGGATCCTTGAATCACGCTGTCTAGCACCTGTACATCAGCAGTGTTTGGCACATTGGAGCAATTCCTTCTGCCCTGACGTATGGCCTCCTCTATGTCATCGAACCTGAATGCGCACAACGCCGTAAGTGGGCTTTTATCCGACTTGCTAAAAACACCAAAGAGAACGGACTCCTGCTGTTGCTTTTCCTCGGAGTAAATCTCTGCTGGATAAACTGACACCAGCCGCTTGTAAATATTCCCATCCCCGCACTGAAGTCCAGTTTGGATATACGACTCAGTAAGTTTTCGAATTTCAGTAGTCCTGCGGGGGCTTTCAGTATCCAGACAGATGCGTGCCAATAAGCTATTTGGCTGGCTTTCCTTATGACCTGTATTTGCGTCGTTATTTAGAGCAATATATGCGTAACTTTTTTGCGTGAAGGCATGAACAAAGTTAAGTTTGTTTTTCTGTTTGTCTTCCTGTTTGATTTTAAATACGTTGTCTTCTGACGGATTTATATCGTAGGTGAAAAGTCGATCGAGATATTTAGTGTTGAGGGATCTGATTGCGATTTCTGGTGTGTTTTCGAAACGCAGGTCCTCTTTACTGTGGTTCTGAGGAAAATAGGGGGTTCCAGAACCCGTGTACGTAGCCCCAACAAGTAAACGAGTGTTTCCCCCATGACTTTTAAAGACGAGGCCAACAGTACTTGCGTTGGGGTGGTTCGCTGCGATGTTCAGCATACTTGGAAACACTGTTTTGGCAGCGCGAGGTGGGAACTCCACTGCGACCTGCGAGACATTATCCACCTTGAGTAGTTCACAGAAGCCTTGGTACACCGACCCACATGTCACAAGGACACCTTGTTCGCGATCAAACACAATAAGTTTGTTGTGATTGTCCGTAGAGGTCTTGGCATGTTCACATGGAGCCTGTGGCAGCTGAGGCGCATGGCACAACGGATTATCATCCACGGGGCCAGTGCGCCTCTCCACTTCCTTGGTAAGTGTTGTACTGTTAAGCTGGTAAAGCGCATTCACTGTCGCCAGGTATACCCTTTGTGAAACTCCATCCACCACGAAGTTATTGGTCTCATTCGTTGATGTGAACGCTTGTTGGATCTGTAGCGCACTGGCAAGGCGCGGGTGGATAGTCCAGCGCGAGCTCGGGGGCACCAGGGCGCCCAGAAACAGAAGGAAAATTGAAGGTGGGACACTTTTTTGCGAAGAAGGCATTTTTCCTTCTGGCTGGTCTTCGCGTGGTCTGGACCGAGCGGTGCATTGAGCAGGAGAAAATATCGCGTCCGTCTTACTGCAACAATCCAGGAGGAAAGACCGTTTCCTGCCGAACGCCTAAACACAAATGACGTGATAAAGAGTCGTGCTTCCTCCCCGACTCGGAGACACAGACTAGTGAGTCCCCGGGACCCAACTCCCCACCTCTCTCTCTCTCTCTCTCTCTCTCTCTCTCTCTCACACACACACACACACACAGATAGAACGAATTAACCATTATCTTAAAACATTTTATTTTCGTCCGTTAGTTAACTCACAACTGACCAGGAAATTTTGAACTGTAGCCTATTCTTGACCCGGTTAATTGATTGTCTGAATGTTATTTTAAGTCTGAACTCCAGTGTTGTGTCATTTAGCCTACTTTATTGCCAACTGTTTTCTTACACTTTGTGTGTGCTAAAAGGCAATACAGACTCAAAGGATAGCCAGATGATCAATCATATTGGGAATGGCATTAGTTCCACAGACTGCGGTTCACAAACTCACGACCTCTACCTTCTGGCGCTCCGGCTCATCTCAGCTCCCCGATTAGTCACGCTCAAAGCGGAGGGCTTTTGCGCTTCATTCACTCAAACAGCAAGACGGTAAGTACTGTCAAAGTGCTAACAGATGGGTGGTGCGGGAAACGAGACGAAACCTTTCCGGTGTTCTGGTGTCCAGATTCCATTTTGGAGAAAGTTTAGCATGTTCAGTGCACTCATACATATTTAATGTCAACATGTGTCGAAGCTCTGAGCAATGTAATTTCTTTTGCAGACTAATTTGGATATGCAGAGCTGTCTCCCCTGAAGAAAGCAAAAAAGTCTAGATGCGCAAAAAAGATTCGCTGACCATTGTAGGTCAGACTCGTTCCGACTTCGACATGTCTCAAAAGACATGTTTAATGTAGGTGAACTCGCCTGCTTTGTATTATCTATATTGTTTGTAATTATGTTGTTTAGAAACAACATATGACATTGTTTTGTTTAAATATGACAAAGGTTTAGGCGAAGATTGTTTGCTGACAATCCATAATATAGCCTACTTAGGTAGCCTACTACCTCGGGGCCTTAAACAATATAAAAAAATATAAAAATAAAAAAAATATGTCTTCTGACCTATAGGCTCACTCTCCTGTTGGTGAAAGTGCGCTGATAACAGTTGTCAGTGAGTTATTTTGGTTAGGTATGCGCTCTAAGAAGATGACGGACACTCTGGGGTCGGGTTAGGGTAGGCCTACAATCTGACTGATATGAGTAACATGGCCTTCTTAAATCACCCGGGAGCTAACTAACAAAGCGACCAAGCCGCCGATTGTAAGATACCTGGATAGGATGGGGTCAAACATTTCTCTTGACTAACTCGACTAATTTTCTAAGTAATTGCTGACTCTTGTAGATGCTTGCTGAATCATGCATCTACTTACCAACGGTTAGAAACAACTTTTTCTCAAACAATGGCGCGCACTGTGGAGTTTTAAGGAATGTTACAATTGACTGGACGTTGTAGAAAGCTTGACTCACATGCCAGCGGCAATTTTACTAGTGTCATGAAGTGAATTAACAGATGTGATCAGACGCGTTTGATGATGGAGACTACTCCTGTAGGGCTAGACCAGTAGCCCACGTTAGGCTACTGTAAATCCTACTCCAGTTCTCGAACACTGCTGAAAACTGCTCATTTCCTTTTAGTTCCCTCGTGATCAATCTAGGAGTTTGGAGGGCAAATCTCTGGAAAAGTGCTTTTCACTTCTCGATTGTTGTTTCTGAAAACAACGCGCACTCGTCACGACCTGTTTCCGCTCTGATAAGAGTTTATGGCAACGGGGTTATCCGCGCATCCCTTCAAGACGCCCTCTCTGGTTTTCGAACTTCAGACAGATTTATGGCATAGTTCTCGCTTTTCTGTTAATGCAACAAGCAACAGCGTTTCAGTTCGTGTTTGCTGAAGGCTATCTGCTGCCAATATGTCGTTAATTTCCTGTGCTCTAAGATGTAACGTTTTCCCTACCTAGACCACAACCCGATTACACCTTTTCTTTTTAATTATGGGTCATGTGAGGCCATGAAAGGGAAATGTTGGACAAGGTTGCCATCTAGTGGACATAATGTTCTTACATTTCCCGATTGTGTCATATTTTCCCAGTAGCATCTTGTTTCTGTAAAAAATGGAACATGATTCATTTTGTTAAAATATGGCAATGCAGCCTTTATTTGCCATCATCCCTGCATGACATTTCATAGTCTACGACTTCAGGGTCATAGAGTAGAATGCAGTAAGTTATTTAACTGAATGTTCTGTGCAATTGAAAAGACAAATGGATGACTGCATATTCATCACAAAGTCATGGTAATGGAAAGTATTTAGGTATCTTTGGGCTCTGGTCGGTTTTGAAGTCTTCATCCTGGCTTTAGCCAGATCATCATTTTTGTGGAATACAGGTCTGTAAACAAGTGACTGAGGAGAGCTGGTCAGTCCTGTTTTAGGACTACCCATCAGTGAACAGTAGGGTTGAGTTTGGCTCCCGATCTTATGAAATGTGACTAATGATGTACTGTAGGCTACTAGTTTAGCTGTCTGGCTAAAACCACATAATGCCAGTCACATTATGGAAGTGTTTTCTTGCACATTTGTCTGTAGAACCCTGGATATATATATATAAACAAATATAAAGAGGTCTTGAGACTTGTCTGACTTTTTGGCCCCTTTGTGTAGACCTTCCCACCTGTTGTGAACTCTAGTAATCCCAGAAATTCCAGAGTTGGCCTAGTACTGTACATGGTAACCTGTGACACAGTCTTGATAATGATTCAGGTGTAAGTATATTCTATAATATTGATTTCAAGAAAATTAATTGGTGCTATGATTTGTTTACTTAGGCTATAGCACCAATACAGCCTTTTGTAATCTATGCATGGTCAAGATTGTAGATGGATGACAAATCAGTTCAGGATGCTGTCAGCACTTTAAGAAAAAGACTTGACCAGATTGATAGACTAGACTACTAGATTGATATTGATTTACATTACATTGATATCTTATTTCACATTGCTATCTTTCTGGGTCTTTTATTCCCCCCTCTCTCTCAGACTAACTTTTAATGTTGCTCCCTCTCATGCAACTATACATTGATTTGTTTTCACATACTCCTGAAGTAGGGGATTAGAAGTACTTAGTCTATAGGACAGAGTGGAGTGGTCAGGTGTATTTGAGTTGAAGGTTGGTTGGCAGGTTCTCCACAGGTCAGCTCCTGCAGTATACTGTACAGTAGCTCCAGGTCCAACTGTTCTGCTCATTGTTTGACATTTATGAAGCAACATACCCAATAGACAGATGTACTGTATATGTCATTTAAAGTGTATTAGTAAACCACACATGTTAAGTAGTCAGGAATGCTCTTTATTCCTTCCATAAACGTTCAGAGAAAGCCATCAAAGTTAACAGGTATCTGTATGTGATGTGACAGCGCAGCGCACAGACTGAACTGGTAAAGTGCAGTGCATACAGACAGAGGACAGGGGGCGCTCTGCTAACACAGTCAACACACTAGCATCAACTCAAACCAATGATCAGGGGTCAAAGCTATCCACAGAGATTGGCATTGAGTTTGCGAACATGATACATACAGTACTGTAGGTGGGCTGTCAAAGTCTAAAATTTAGAGTGTGATGTTATTTATTACTGGTGCCATTAAAGTGTACATCAGCATGCTCAGTCAGAAAAGCACGCCTTCAACATGAAGATGTATGCTCTGGATCTCATACACATGTGTGTCCTCAGCGTACCCACGTCTGTTAACAGTCAGATCTACTCTCTTCAACTGACCACCACACCCACCAGCTGGATGCATCACTATAAATTAATTAAGAACATTCTTCAAAATACTTCATTCTGGATAAAAATCTGCTTTACATCAAAGATTTGGAAGGGAACGGAATCATCCCTAGAGAAAACAGTGAGGAAGCCCAAGAACCCACCCCCAACTCCCAAATGCCACTCTTCATTCAAGTACCGCATCTCTATTAGTCTATTCAATCCTGCAAGCAAAGTCCTCAGAGAGGTTTCGTCTCCGTATTTAGGGCAGTGCAGACAGGGAGGGATCCGCTATTGCTGTCAGTCATGGCTGAAAAGGCACAACTCCCCATGAAGGCAGCCAATCACATTAATATCTGGCAGTAAGGCACTGAGGAAGAAAATGTCCTATCAGCCAAATGTTTTTTGACAGAAGCTTCATGCTACATTAAACTGAATAATTATCATAAAAATAATAAAATAATCGTATTAGGAATAATTACAATAAAAGTACAATCTACATTAAATTAAGGAAATACAAGCAGTGAAGCACTGCAATGTGCCAGAGGAGAAAACTAGTTTTGCCTCCTTCGGGTGTAAACAGATTTGAAAACTCAGCTAGGTGGGTCTGAGGCACTTGGGTCCATCTCCTTCAGATCCCATGTCCTCACAGAAGAGTGGACGACATTGCAAAGGCTACGGCTGGCCAATGAGGTGCCATGGCTGCTATGACATGCCGGTCAGGCAGCGCAACCATCATCTGGGCAGGTGGACACGAGCCTGGGTTTGACCAGTCATCACGTCCCAGTTCCTCCAGATGAAGGCGAGGAAGATGAGGAAGAGGAGGGTGGAGAGCGAGCGGCCCCGCGTCCTCATGAGCGGCACCACACAGTTGGCCACGGCCGACACGAACACCAGCAGCACGGCCATGAGGGCCAGCAGCACGCTGATCAGCTTGCCCAGCAGGGTCCGCGCCGCCGCCGCGCTCTCCAGGCCCTCCAGCTGCACCACCTGCTGCTGTTGCTGCTGCAGCTCCATCTTGGAGACCCGCGTCTGGCACGCCTCTAGCGCCTCCTACAGGACAACACAGGCCAGAGCACCTTCAGTCAAGCGCTTGGGGTTCAGATCATGTACATGCAGTAAACATTTTACACAAACAGAATTCTTCTGTAAGGCCCGGGCTAAAAAAGCGTTCCGTTTGCAGAGAGTAAAGAAGTTTTAGAAGACTGGAATCATTTTTTTGAACGTGCGTGCCACTATCATGTCTGGTCTAGAAAGTTCAATAGATGCTCACAGACCTCTAAAGTTCGCCTATCAAAAGGACCCAAAGGCTGCCATCTTTACCCATATAAAGAGATCTGATATCTGAGACCTTATATAGACAAAGATGGCAGCTTTGGGTCCTTTTTGTAGGCGAACTTCAGATGTCTATTATTGCAGCAGACACTCCGGGAATGGACACTTCAGTTACATGCCCGGTATAGCCTCCCTGTAACTCATACTTCACACAGCAGGTGTTTGTGTACGCATGGTCGAGCAGGTACAGCGTTGTCAGTGAGTGTACCTGTATGTCTCTGGCCCGCTCATTGGACTGATAGGCAATCTTCTCCTCCATGCTGGCCAGCTCCTGTTTCAGGTTTAGGATCTCATTCTGGTGGAGTTCGGTCAGGTCATTCAGCTGCTCCTCCAGTCGTTCACACCTACACACACATACACACAAACAAACAATCAGACACATACATCTAGTGAGTAACATGAATTCTAGGTACATTTCCTGGAGAGATGGCCATCAGAGATTCCTTAACATCAAAACACATTACAAGGTTGTTGAAGTATGAAAGAAACAGAGGAGAGAAAAGTGTGAGTGTGTGGAAAGCCAGAGGACATAAACACAGTTGCAGTAAGGGCCAGCTAGTGTCTTGCACTTTGAGGTGTGTAAAGTGATATCAGTGTGTCTCATCTAACTTGCTCACGAGTCACTGTTTAGCGCAACCTGAAGGACACAACCCAGACATAAACACGTGCAGGCTTCTATCTTCCTTCATGTTGCAGCTTTCAACAAACTTCCCACAAACACACACACACAATAATGCATGCTTATTTATAAGCTTAGCATTCCACAAGGAGTTTGTAGTCAAATATGCTTTTAGGACACCACACTAGGTCCTTGTGCGCAAAGATGTGCACCAAGTTCAGTCTGTGCGCACTGGGGCTTGAACATTTATTTTTAGCTGGAAAAACAAGAGCTTAGAGGCCATTTTAGGCAGAAAAATGCTGATATGGCCACATTTATCCAGCCCAGTGTGTGTATGTGTGTGTCTGCAAGTGTGTGTGCTTGCACGCATATGCCATCCTATTGAGTCACTGCTTACATTTTAGGCAAGCAATGTTTTTTTTCAAGGACTATATCTATCTAAGGACTTAAATCTGTCATCTTGAGGCATGTGTTATGGGTGTATGTGTGTGCTCATGTATTGTGTGTGTTTGGCAGCGCTGCCTGGAAGGCGCCAGGGTTAGGGTTAGGGTTAGGTTTAGGATTAGGTGCCTTTAAGTCAGCGGTGGCAGCGCTGCCTGGAAGACGACGTTGGGGGCTTAAAACACCATCGGTCGTGTGTTTGACAGTACGTACCTGAACCTCTCCTCCTGTATCCCCTGCATGATGAGCGTGTAGTCTCGTGTGTAGTGGCTCTTCAGTCCGTCCAGGGCCTCCTCCATCCTGCCCTGCGTCTCCCTCAGCTCCTGCACCTCCTGCAGCAGCATGTCCAGGCCGCTGTTCTGGCTCCGCTCCAGCGTGTTGCCCTTGGAGCTCGGGGGGCCTCCTGGAGCGCCCCCAGTGGTGCTGTTGGCCCCGGCGGAGCCTGAGGTGCCACTAGAGCAGTCCTCCTCGCTGCCGAACTTGGGGCTGGCCTGCAGGCGCCCGCTGCCACCCAGCACGCTCTCCTCGCCGTTGGTCTCGATGTCCTGCCCGTCCCTCAGCTGGTGGAGGTTCTCGGTGCTGCCGCTGCGATGCCGGGAGGCCATCAGGAGCGAGGCGATCTCCCGCGGCTTGGACGCCGCCTGGTGGGTGACCTGCTGGATGCTGGTGAGGCCGCCGCGCACACTGTCCACCACGCCCTCGCTGAACTCGGACACGCGGGCGCCCACGTCGCGCAGGCCCTGTTGCATGTCGCGCAGCACCGCCTTGGGCTGCCGGCCGGCCCCCGCCGCTGCCCCGGCGCCGCCCTCGGCCTCGCGTAGCCGCCGGTGGTAGTGCTCCAGCTTCCGCTGCAGCTGAGCGATGCTGCCCGCAGACTTCTGGTTCTTTTTCTCGAACACCTGCAGGGGGCGCACCACACAAAAACGCATCTCATCACATCACATGAACCCAGTGTGGTCTGAGTTGCCCGAAGCATGACCCAAAGCAAGTACAAAAACATGTCAAAATGAATAGCTCAGCAGTAGACATTCTACACATAGATAATGACAGATAATGACCAGAGGTGTGGTCAATTTGTTGACTGTATGGCAGACCACAACCAAACAATATTAAGCTTTAGAAGTGTAGACTAGATTCATGTTGGGAAGGAAAGACCAGTTCTTAAAAGTAGATGGCGTGAACAGAGGGGCATTTTGAAGATTCTACAGTACAGTACTTGTTGATGATTTAGACATCTGCTCATTACACACCACCGTCCCTCTCTCCTTTCTGTTGCGTTATCGTCTGAGGTGCTGTCTCACCTGCTTGATGCGCACGCTCTGCTGCTTGTCGCTGGTGTTGTTGGCCAGCTTGAGGTACTCGGCGACATTCTCATCGCGCGCGGTCTGCTCGATGCGCAGCTGCTCGGTCAGTTTCAGGATCTTCTGCTGCAGCTGCGCGATGGCCTGCCGTGTGCGCTGAGGGTCCAGAGACTCATCGGAAAACTCTCCTGCACCCGCAAGGGCCGCCTGAACGCCTCCTTCCAATCTCTCAATCTGAGAAAGGAGGAGAGAGAGGGGGGGGGGCAAAAGGATGTGATCAGAACTCATGGCAAAGAGATGGAGGAAGGGTGTGGGGAACAGATGGCAAAATAAATAAGAAAAGAGAACATGTAGAAAGGGATAAGAAAGAACATTCTCTCTTTTGGTCGAGCCATAATGCAGCAAGAGTTCTTCTGCAGTCTGTGGTTAGAAATTCCCGTCAGCTGATGTAGCGAAATCAGCATATAACACACACACACACACACACACACACAAATATACAGTTTCACACACACACACACACACACACACACACACACACACACACACACACACACAAAGAAGCCTGCTTTTAACTGGAACTAGGACAAAGTGGGTCAGTGTGTCCATCAGACGGTTTCCTAAATACCAGTAGTTTACTGTAAAATCAGGTTTCTGATTGGATCCGCAAGACTTAGTTAAACTATTAGACATTGCATGTAGAAGCTTGATTGTGACACAGACATAATGATTGGTGAAATGACTTTAAACACAACATAATGTCTTTCTGACATCATGGATATAAGAGCAAGACTGATGTCTCACATTATAGCCACTACTACCAATAAAATAAGCACTGGCGCAGAAGAATACAACATACAATAGGACATTTAGAGTAAATAGAAACAACCCGATATGTTTTGGGGAACAAGCAAAAAGTCCAGTAGTAAATAGGTTTTGGGACATCTTGACTCCAGAATGACCGGATCCCATTTGGGTGGCTATGACACACATCCTTAGACTGAAGTTTCACTCCAGTCATCGTCAACAAACAGAAAAAGTAATGACCAATTGAAATGATATGGATGAGCTGTGCAGGAAATTAGTCACATGGCATGCATGCAAGGATTATAGGCTACGCTGTAACGTGTTGTACGCGTAATTCTGGTGTAGTAATAGCATAGACTGTGATGAGTAACGCGAGAGCCAGCCCGTCAACATGTTTATGCGCGACTAAACCTGATTTCCATGTTAAGTAGAAATCGCGGACGGCCAAAACAAATAGGCTACTACTAATCACCATTTAATCACCGCATATTGATGTTGACAACTTTTGACAGTTAGCCTACACTATCCCCATCCAGCGCGATGGTAGAATGAACACGGGGCGCACAACTGAAATACAGAACGTTCCACTGAATAAAAAATGCATACAGCCTAGCCACTATTGGTACGAACGTAGTCCAGGTGAAGCAGTCGATTACAGCAGGACTGAGAATAAAACGAGCGACTGATTGCTCTCACCTTCCCATTCTTTAAGCGAAGGACCTTCTCCCAATGCATATTCTCCTGCGTGACTTCAGTCAGTGTCAGTGTCGTGAGTTTCATCTGGTCAGCTGTGGAAATCTCTTCTAGGCTTATCGTTTTGAATGTGTTTTCGGGGAATTTTTGGTACACACCGGTACCGCTCCTAAACCTCCCAAACTTGTTTTGAAAGTGGAGTCTTTAAAACTCCGCCTGGAGTGCGCGGGCACTCCCCCACCCGGTTATTTACAGGATGACATCATCCTTTGACCGTCGAGATCGCTAGCAAAACGGCAGGTGGTAAGAGCTAGACTGCAATCAACCAATTCAGACTGAACTTTGAACGTTGGTCAGAATTTTCAAAGGAAAACAAAGGCAAAGTTGCTTTGCCTGAATAGGCCTGATGTGAAAATCACCTGCACTATGCAATTGTAAATACAGTTGCACTTGTAGCCTTAGCTAATTTTTAGTAAAAAGGCATACCGCCTGCCATTGCCTATATGCCTGTAGGCTAGTAATAGTTCACGGCGAGGTGGATCCTGAGATTGTATCAAAAGTAACTAATGTGTGTGAGAGATGGGTAGTAAATCCGGTTTCACTGGCGCGCGCACATACACACACTAATGTCAGTGTAACTGCACACATTGCCCCTTGAAGACATCAGATATCTGTGATAACCCTATCAATGGCTCCTACCGGGAATCCTTAATTAGCTCTGGTACTTTCCAATTGGAGGTCGGTTCAAAGATCAAAAGCACGCCCTTAAACCTGGCACCTGCCTTCAAACTAGAGAAGAGAAAACAATTCAGTATGCAAACCGAAAGTCATAGAAAGAGAACCAGTTTCTCAGCTCCTGTCTTACAGGGTGGGATTTGGGAGACAAGCGCATTAATAACCCCACCCCACACACTAACATAAATTCCTGAGTAATAGAATCCTAGTTCTTGGATTCCATTGAATGTAGTACAATGGAATCACAACCACAATTCCATGCATGAAGAAAGCATTCTAAGAACAGGGCAACAGAACACCAGAGCAGTAAGACTACTGTAACAAATACCTATTGTGTGCATGTGTGTGCCTGTCTGTCTGTCTGTGTGTGTGTGTGTGTGTAAGAGATAAAGTGTGTGTGTGTGTGCATGTGTGCGTGTCTGTGTGTGTGTGTGTGTGTGTGTGTGTGTGTGTGTAAGAGATAAAGAGAGAGAGTGTGTGTGTTCATATAGGTGCTTTGCTACAGTCTTATTAAGAAACACCTTAACAGTATTCAACGAGGTCCTGTAATAATCCAACGCATACACCTTCACCTGACCTCAACTGAGAGAAAGATGGAGGAAGTTCAAAACATATTTACATTCTAAATAATTTAAGTCTTTAAGCCAACTTAGAATGATCTCTGTGTAAGCCTGATGATATTTAACACACACACACACACACACACACACACACACACACACACACACAGTGGCACAGCAAAGACCCATTTACAAGGGTAAAGGCTAATAATAGTTCCTTTGGATATAACCATCTACTTACAGTAAATTGATCCTATTTGCACTGCACACGTCATAACCTCATAACTAGCATTACATGACGAAGAGTTTGAGAGGCAAGCGTGGTGTGAAGGCACATACCCTGTGTGTGTAGTTAAGTGTACATAAAGCATTTAATCAGGCCCAACACCAAACAGATCACAGACAGCGCAACAGGCTTACGCGCCACAAGAACACTTTGACATCTCTTTGGAATTGAAGGTCACACTCATGTATCCACACATACAGCCTCACCCTCTCTCTGTCACACACTTACACAAACCCACACACACATACACATACACATAGACTAGGCCGCATGAGTTTTAGCCTCTTTGCTGAAGGCCAAAGGTTCATATCCAGTGCCAGCCTATGCCTTACACCTCTTCACAACACAGGTTACTGTACTGCACCAGTGACCTCAAACTACAGCGTTGTTGATTTGGGACATGTGTGACAAGCCTCCTTGTCTGAATGCCCACACTCTCCACACATGTTGTTAGGGTCAGGACTGGAGGCCTGGGGTACGGCAATTGCAGGTGTCTTGCACTAGATGAGAGAGACCATGAAGGCTTTGAGAGAGGAAGTCTGATAAGTTAACACAAAGAAGCCTTGTCAGTGAAGCAAGAGATATAAAAATGTATTATTTTAAAAATGATATACAGGTGCTGGTCACATAATTAGAATATCAAAAAGTTGATTTAAGTCAGTAATTCCATTTCAAAAATTAAAACTTGTATATTATATTCATTCACAGACTGATATTTCAAATGTTTATTTCTTTTAATAATTATAACAGACTAATAAAAAATCCCAAATTCAGTATTTCTGAAAATTAGAATATTACTTAAGACCAGTACAAAACATTTTTTTTAGAAATGTTGGCCAACTGAAAAGTATGAGCATGTACAGCACTCAATACTTAGTTGGGGCTCCTTTTGCCTGAATTATTGCAGCAATGCAGCGTGGCATAGAGTCGATCAGTCTGTGGCACTGCTCAGGTGTTATGAGAGCCCAGGTTGCTCTGATAGTGGCCTTCAGCTCTTCTGAATTGTTGGGTTTGGTGTATCGCATCTTCCTCTTCACAATACCCCATAGATTTTCTATGGGGTTAAGGTCAGGCGAGTTTGCTGGCCAATTAAGAACAGGGATACCATGGTCCTTAAACCAGGTACTGGTAGCTTTGGCACTGTGTGCAGGTGCCAAGTCCTGTTGGAAAATTAAATCTGCATCTCCATAAAGTTGGTCAGCAGCAGGAAGCATGAAGTGCTCTAAAACTTCCTGGTAGACGGCTGTGTTGACCCTGGACCTCAGAAAACAGCACCCCAAACCATCACTGACTGTGGAAACCTTACACTGGACTTCAAGCAACGTGGATTCTGTGCCTCTCCTCTCTTCTCTTCCTCCAGACTCTGGGACCTTGATTTCCAAAGGAAATGCAAAATTTACTTTCAACAGAGAACATAACTTTGGACCGCTCAGCAGTAGTCCAGTCATTTTTGTCTTTAGCCCAGGCGAGACGCTTCTGACGCTGTCTCTTGTTCAAGAGTGGCTTGACACAAGAAATGCGACAGCTGAACCCCATTTCTTGCATACGTCTGTGCGTGGTGGTTCTTGAAGCACTGACTCTAGCTGCAGTCCACTCTTTGTGAATCTCCCCCACATTTTTGAATGGGTTTTGTTTCACAATCCTCTCCAGGGTGCGGTTATCCCTATTGCTTGTACACTTTTTCTACCACATCTTTTCCTTCCCTTCTCTATTAATGTGTTTGGACACAGAGCTCTGTGAACAGCCAGCCTCTTTAGCAATGACCCTTTGTGTCTTGCCCTCCTTGTGCAAGATGTCAATGGTCGTCTTTTGGACAACTGTCAAGTCAGCAGTCTTCCCCATGATTGTGTAGCCTACAGAACTAGACTGAGAGACCATTTAAAGGCCTTTGCAGGTGTTTTGAGTTAATTAGCTGATTAGAGTGTGACACCAGGTGTCTTCAATATTGAACCTTTTCACAATATTCAAATTTTCTAATACTGAATTTGGGGTTTTCATTAGTTGTCAGTTATAATCATCAAAATTAAAAGAAATAAACACTTGAAATATATCAGTCTGTGTGGAATGAATGTATACATTATACAAGTTTCACTTTTTGAATGGAATTACTGAAATAAATCAACTTTTTCCATGATATTCCATGGTTTTAAAGAAGTAGCCTGACGAGCCAGACCCACATCAAGATTCACATTCACAGTGCTCAGGGGCAGGATAATCGGTTGTCTTTCAAATTCCCTTTGCACGCAATAGGATAGCGCTACAACTCATGAGTCCCATGCGTTTTCCCACCAGCGGAGCTAGTTGGCTAGTTCATACTTTTGCCAACTTAAAAAAATCTTACGCAGTTCGCCAACAGCAACATCCATCTTTTTTGTTTTCAAGTAGCAGGGAATTCATACCGAACCGTTGCAACTCTGCCATCAATCATTATGTTAAGCCCGCCTATACTCTATACACGATGTGGTTGGCCTTATCAAAGTTTAATTTTTCCAGCTCGCAAGCCAAGGGAGAGTTGCTAGACTATGTAATTTGCTGCCACTAGGGTGCGTCTAGATTTCCAGGCTATTAAAGAAGTGCATTTCATGTAAATATTTAGTTTTCTTTCTGATATGTTTTGAAATTATTGTAATATTACTGGCATTTCAGTGAAGTGTAACATTATTTACAGTTTCATGAGTTCTGTATTGTTTGTCATACAGGTAAAATGTGTCCCTAAATAAACATAACAAAAAACAAAACAAAAAACAGTGTGTCCCTGTAGACGCTAGTCTGCAAGTCAGGTCAGCTAAGGTAACATAGCCATGCAACACTCTGATGCATGGGGGTCGGCAGCAGGGGCTTACCACTGAAATAGCGCAGTATTAATGGAGCTTTTAATTTTAGCATCTGAGTGCTACACATCAAAAAAGCTACACTTAGACGCCAAGCCTGTCGTAGATGCCTCAGGCATATGACCCAAGATATCAAGATGTCAAGATATTTCAGACACTCCAGACACTTAGCTAGACAGAGAAATTGCCAGAGCTTGAAGCAAGTAGCATGTTTTTGTAGGAAATGTGTGTATGAATAATAAGTAAAAAAAAAAAAATTGCCCCCATGAATTTACACAAGCAGAAACAGACAGGCCTTATCACCTCTCCACTCTCCTCAACTGCCTGCCTCTCATGGGCCAGCTTTATAGGTGGATCTCATTGCCATAGAAAATCCATCACACAAGCCTAATTACAGCGAGAACAAACTGTTCACACACACACACACAGAGAAAGAGAGAGAGAGAGAGGGATAGCTAGAGCGAGCGAGAGAGATGATTTGGTACTGATTTCCCCTTTCCTGCATTCTCTTATTTTCCTTTTGAATGCTTAGGAAATACAAGTGCCCTTCTTATCATACTAGTAAAGCAATTTGATTTTCACTGAACAGAAAGAGGGAAATGAAATGTGCTCAGGGGTTTCTGCAGTGCTTTTATAATGCACAGTTCAAATGGGCCACTCGCTGAGGCCGTTAATTATACAGTGGTTGTGTATGTGTGTGTGTGTGTGTGTGAGAGAGAGTGTGTCATAAAAACATACAAAGGGCATAAAAGTGGGCAAATAAAGGAAACAAATCACATTAACCAGCATATCTGTAACTCAAACTGTAACTCAAACTCTCTGGTATTTATAGTGAACACGTACAAACCATTATTTATGGATAACTCAGATCCCAACTGCATGCACTGCCAACTCAAAAGAGAGAAGATTATGATTTTCTGGAGCTTGCCTGGTATTGACAAAGGGCAGTGTAGCACTCCTGCCTAGCTACGCTTGGAGATGTGATGATAAGTGCTGCCCAGGGGTCAGACCTCAGTAGCCCAAAGAGTTTGTTCACAGCAGCCCCTGTGGCCTCCATGCCCTCCTCCTCTAATCTAGCCAGTTCCATTCCTCCTCTCTTTTTTCCTCCCTGGGCTTCTCTACCTCCCTCTCTCTGCCTCAATCGCTCCCTTCTCTCCCTCGCTTTAGACTAAGCCCCCTCTGCTCAGACAAAGGGCAGTTTTTCATGGAAATCCGCTTTTTTGTTTCTTTAAGGGGTCTGAGGCGAACTCTCACAATGGGCCCATTCACCATCCATGGACAATTACATAACTCTATGTGTTGGTCTGCATGCAACTACGCGTGAAATAAACACCCACAAACACACACGCACAAATACACGCACACATGCACACGCAAGCACACACACACACACACACACACACACACACACACACAAACACACGCACACACACACCCACACACCCACACACACAAACAAACTCTCTCTCTCACAACACACACACACACACACACACACACACACACACACACACACACACACACACTTGGTACAGGGCTCAGCAGAAGCCCTACATTTGTGGACTTAAAAGACCATGTGATGCATCTGAAAAGAACCAAATGAACCCCAACCCATATTCTCAGGAGCCAAAGCCTTCACAAACTGAACCAAACAGAAGACCTACTAAGCCAAACCGTTGACAAAGCACCATCGAAAAAGTCAGTAAGCCTATGTACAGATATGTACAGATGTGTAAAGATGCACACAAGAAACAAAAAACAGGTAGCACAGTTATCAAGTCTACTCTCTCTCTCTCCACACACACACACACACACACACAAACACAGAAACACACAGTAAATTCACCTCTGAATGGAAATCAATTCATTCAGTCTTTTTGACCATCTATACTCACTCTTTCATTCACACATGAAAACACACACACACACTCACACATACACACACACACACACACACACACACATTGGCACAGTGAAGACCCATTTAGACCCATGTACACACACAAACATAATTATGTACACTCAATCCAAATGATGCACTCACAGTGTTTGTAGGAGAGTTGGATGGCGAGGACTCAGGAGTTACCAGATTCAGGATGACCTCCATTGGAGATAGCATGAGGAAGCTGTATCCCAGCAACGAAGACACACACACACACACACACACACACACACTAGCGAGCTAACACACAAACTTACACATCTTCTACACTTAATTCTAACATCAGCATCTGAAAAGTGTCCTGCGGAGACTGTGAGGTACGGATGGCTGAGCTGATGGAGGAATGTGGTGGCAGAAGTTCAGCTGTGGTCAGAGTCGGCTCACGTCCACTGCGCTCAACTCTGGCGGCGGCGAGATGTCCAGCTGGCTTCATTTGAGAAAGAAGCTCCATCGGAGAGTGTATGTGTGAGCGTGTGAGTGAGAAAGAGAGAGAGAGAAAGAGAGTTGTGGGGAAGAAGGAGGGGGTGGTACTGCTGGGGCCTGTTCTGTTCTGTTCCGTAATCCCGCTGTCTGGGCCAGAGGCACAGCCGAGCAACATTAAGTGCTTCTCAGCTTAGCCAATCAATTGACGAAACCCCATGGACCCTCTACACCAATCAGAAGCTGGACAGCTTCTCAGCCAACCAATTACAAGTTCATTACCAGCGGCACTGGGTAGCCAATCAGCAGTGCTATTGACAAAAAACGTCCATTGGGGTTATTGGTAAATGAAGAGTCCAGACACAAACTAAGGGATCAGACACAGCAACCGCGAAGCTGAACCAATTACTGCATCTCTGTCCAGAAACGCATGCCCAGATTACATTGTCATATGACTCCATAGTGTGCATATGTGTGTGTGACCAATTAATGGAAGTAGCGAAGCGGGACAAGGCGAAGGTTGGGGGGGGGGGGGGGGTTTTTCATGGCCAAGAGCTGCCAAAGCTGCTCTATAGAACAGAGCTGGGGTGTTTAGGGGAAAGGTGACTTACATAAGAATAAGAATCACTCAGCCAGTGCTTTGTGAAGTTCTCTGTGAGGAGAAATTACATGGTGCCCCATTATCTATCCACCAGAGAACAAAGTGAGCAGTCTACTAATGCGACCAATAGACCAGGGAAACCTCCTCTGTATATAGGCCTATAAATGTGTATAGGCATTCGCCTGAGCTTGGTCCATTCATTTCATTTTTATCCCATGTATCCATAAATCTAGCCGATACAAACAATCATACAAAATAATTCACCCAGAGGCTATAATGTGGCTACGTGACACACAGATGCACACCTATGCAGATAACTATGCAGCCTCTTCCGGTGACAAGGCCTTGATTCCTCTCGTCACTATTGGAATTCACTAATGGAATTCACTACCTCATGCTAAAATATTCCCCTGTAGCTCAGCACGTATATTCCACATGCCAGGCATGCCAGAATAACAATCTCATCCTTTATGTATTTGTGTGTGTGAGTTACAGCCTAGAGGCAAATTTTCAGCCAAAGCTGGAGATGCTAAGAGTCCCAAGTCCTCACTTTGGAAATACTACAGTAAATGGGATTCATATTTTAGGATTGCTTGAGATGGAGCAGCATCAAAAGTCTGTATGTGTTTCATTGTGTGTGTGTGTGTGTGTGTGTGTGTGTGTGTGTGTGTGTGTGTGTGTTCTTGTGAGAGAGTGAGAAGGATAGAGAGAGAGCAAGAGAGAGAGAGAGAGAAGAGAGAGAGAGAGAGAGAAAGACTCCAGTGGAGTGAGCTGGCACAAAAGCTGGACTCCAGAAACAATAGCATGGCAGAACACACCGGAACATTACACACGAGTGTGTGTGTGAGAGACAAAAAAAAAAAAAAATCCATCTGTGTGAGTAAGACAAAAGAGCTTGTAGCAAGCAGCAGGAGGGCTTCATCCTAAACAAGGCGCTGGAGTAAGTGCATAGTTATTTCAGTAGATGTTCTGGACCAAACCTACAAATAGGAAGTAGAGCTCAATATACTGTAGGTAATATGATAAACTTGTCACAGTCCGTAAGCACGGTAACCATCTGCTTTGAGTCATGTTAAATGCCCAGCACGCATTTGGAATGTAATTGTACATCATCATCATTATATCCTCAGAACAAAGAGAGCCTGAACCTTTGTACTTTCCTTCTTGATTTCACACGGAGAGATTTAAAACACAAACACACTATGCGGCAACAGGATCAGGGTACTTTGCCTGGCATTCTGCTTATGTCTCAATAACACAAGTACGTCAGCAACCCCAACAATCACCAGACCCCCCCCCTAAAAAGGACCGGCTGCTGAGCCACGATTGTCACTTCATTGGTTTGTTCTTTAGTTTGTGCCCCAATATATGTCACAGTTTTAGGGAGCATGGTCGGAGTTTACTCCTGGCAATCGAGAACACCAGTATTCTCTTCCACTTCCACACACACACAAGCACACGCGCACACACACACACACACACACACACACACACACACACACACACACACACACACACACACAAACATACAGTACACACACACACACACATACACACACACATACAGTACGAACATAAACATACACACACACACACAAACACACACTATGATCATGTACACACCACACCCACACACTATGACCATGTGTACATACTCGCTGTGTTTGTACACACCCACACAGACTTGTGGGGATTTGTTGTTTGGAGCACATGTTCATATAATGACTGATATGAAGCTGCAAGAACACTCTCGTAAACAGGTTCCCCATTCACAGAGCGATTCCAGTGCTGATTAAGGAATTATGTAATCCGGCAATGACATGATTAATAGATGGATTTATGCATGATTGCAGGGACCCCTTGTCCCTGCCACTGCATCCACATGTAAACAATAACAACGTGGACACATGGAGGGCCATCCGAAGGGTAAATCACGTGTTAGTCACTCTAAAAGTGGCACTGCATGCATGACTGCCAGTGTACTGTCCTCTCCCTCTGCCGAGCCGTGAGGGACACAGTGTCCATAGGCCAGGCTCTGACTCACAGCAGCCCACAGATATCTCCCATACTAGACTGCTATAGGGCCCAGCTACCCCCAAATAGACACAGGTATGGATAGCAGCTGCTGCATTGTGTGTGTGTGTGTGTGTGTGTGTGTGTGTGTGTGTGTGTGTGTGTGTGTGTGTGCTCTGGGCCCCATATGCCCTTCAACTTCCTATATGCCATCTTGCCTATACTTGTGCCTTTGAACATACTCATAATGAATTCTTCACTAGCTTTGGGTGTTTACCACACCACATTTAAATAGGCTAAGGTCACCCCCACTGCTTGACACATCTTAGAAGCAGCCAAGACAAACAGCGTCCAACTATCCAAATTCCCTCATGAGGTTGTGTATGCCACATGGCCGGCAATTCTGTTCATGTCTAGCATTGCTCTTGGTGCTCAACATGATCTCACAACCCATACTTTTCTTTTCATTGCTCACTTTGTGACGCTTGACATTTTACCCCAAATGGGATGTAATCTGTTTTGCAAACGTCTGTTTGGATGAAAACAGCTGTCAAATATGGGTCAAATAAATATGTGAGAGAGAGCACTGCTCTGGAATGCCCTGAGACCAACACAAAC